>NC_031773.1:701490-707274 GCF_001522545.3 Parus major
TATTCCTGACCCTATTCCTGCTCTTCCTGACCCTATTCCTGACCCTATTCCTGCTATTCCTGACCCTATTCCTGACCCTATTCCTGACCCTATTCCTGAGTCTTTTCCTGCTCTTCCTGCTCTTCCCAAGCCTCTTCCTGAGCCTCTTCCCGAGCCTTTTCCTGTCCCTATTCCTGCTATTCCTGACCCTATTTCTGCTATTTGTGCTATTCCTGCTTTTCTCGCTCTTCCCGAGCCTCTTCCTGTCCCTTTTCCTGCTCTTCCTGCTCTTCCCGAGTCTCTTCCCGAGCCTCTTCGTGCTCTTCCTGAGCCTTTTCCTGATCCTATTCCTGCTCTTCCAGCTCTTATTCCTGCTCTTCCTGCTCTTCCTGAGTCTTTTCCTGCCCTTCCTGCTCTTCCCTCTTTTCCTTCCCCTCCTGCCCTTCCTGCACCTCTTCCTGCTCTTCTGCCCCTTCCCTCTTTTCCTGCCCTTTCCCTTTCCCTCTTTCCCGTCGGGACCTTTGGGAAGGGGGGGCTGGGGCAGAGATGAATTCCCAATCCAGAACCCATCCCAACAATCCCAATAAATCCCATAAACCCATCCCAACAATCCCAGTGAATCCCAAGAATCCAAATAAATCCCAGATCCATCCCAAAAATCCCAATAAATTCCATAAACCAATCCCAATAAATCCCAAAAATCCCAGTAAATCCCAGATCCATCCAAACAATCCCAATAAATCCCAGATCCATCCCAACAATCCCAATAAATCCCCAAACCAATCCCAAAAATCCCAATAAATCCCAATAAATCCTAATAAATCCCAAAAATCCCAATAAATCCCATAAACCATCCCAATAAACCCCAATAAATCCCATAAACCATCCAAATAAATCCCAATGAATCCAAATAAATCCCAATAATCCAAATAAATCCCATAAACTCACCCCCAAAATCCCAATAAATCCCAATAATCCAAATAAATCCCAATAAATCCCAGAACCCATCCCAACAATCCAAATAAATCCCATAAACCATCCCAAAAATCCCAATAAATCCCAATCAATCCCAATCAATCCCAACAATCCCAACAGTCCAAATAAATCCCATAAACCCATCCTAACAATCCCAATAAATCCCAACAATCCAAATAAATCCCAAAAATCCCAGGTCCATCCCAAAAATCCCAATAAATCCCAACATTCCAAATAAATCCCAATAAATCCCAAAACCCATCCCAACAATCCAGATAAATCCCATAAACCCATCCCAAAAATCCCAATAAATCCCAATAATTCCCAAACAATCCCAACAATCCAAATAAATCCCAATAAATCCCAAAGATTCCAGATCCACCGCAAAAATCCCAATAAATCCCAGATCCATCCAAACAATCCCAATAAATCCCCAAACCCATCCAAACAATCCCAATAAATCCCAACAATCCCAGTAAATCCAAATAAATCCCATAAACCCATCCTAACAATCCCAATAAATCCCAATAATTCTAATAAATCCCAGATCCATTTTAACAATCCCAATAAATCCCAAATAAATCCCAATAAATCCCAAAAATCCCAGGTCCATCCCAAAAATCCCAATAAATCCCAATAATCCAAATAAATCCCAAAAATCCCAGATCCATCCCAAAAATCCCAATAAATCCCAATAAATCCCAATAAATCCCAAAACTCCCAGATCCATCCCAAAAATCCCAATAAATCCCAAATAAATCCAAATAAATCCCAAAAATCCCAGGTCCATCCCAAAAATCCCAATAAATCCCAAATAAGTCCCAAATAAATCCAAATAAATCCCAAATAAATCCCAATAAATCCCAAATAAATCCCAATAAATCCCAATAAATCCCACAAACCCATCCCACCAATCCCAATTTTCCCGAGTTTTTTTTTTTTTCCCCCCCATTCCCACAGAATTCCCAACTTTTTTCCTTAATCCCAGATTTTTCCATCCCCTCAGGCCTCCCACCCTGGACCTCCGGCACGTGATGGAATTGACCGAGCTCAGGAAAAAACTCCCGGAAGCCGCGTTCCGGAAAAAAAACTACACCGGGAACGACGGTGGGTTGGGAATATCCCGAATTCCCGGAATTTCCGACCATTCCCAGCTCCATCCAACCGGGAATCCATGGAAAATTCCCGGTTTTTCCCTTTCCCAGTTTGCTTCCAGGGGTTTTTCTGCAGCCTCTACGAGGTGGAAATATCCGCCAAGGATCGATCCCGGCTGGATCCGCTGCTGGAAAAGCTCAAGGAAAAGGAGCTGGTGAGGATTTTCCCAGGAATTTTTTCTGGGATTGAGGCCTGGGAATGGAATTTTTGTTATCCAGAAGGAATTCCTGGTTTCCAACGGGGATTTTTCCGGGTTTTTTTGGCCTCGGTTGTTGGTTCTGTTTCTGGTTGGGAATTTTTCCTGGGGGATTTTCCTTGGGAGGGATTTCCTTGGGATAATCCAGCTCCTGCTGCTGGAATGCTGGGATTTCCTGGAATGCTGGAATTTCCTGGAATGCTGGAATTTCCTGGGATATTGGGAATGCTGGGATTTCCTGGAATGCTGGGATTTTTTGGGATATTGGGAATGCTGGGATTTCCTGGAATGCTGGGATTTCCTGGGATGTTGGGAATGCTGGGATTTTTTGGGATATTGGGAATGCTGGGATTTCCTGGGATGTTGGGAATGCTGGGATTTTTTGGGATGTTGGGAATGCTGGGATTTCCTGGAATGCCGGGATTTCTGGGATATTGGGAATGCTGGGATTTCCCGGGATGTTGGAAATGCTGGGATTTTTTGGGACGTTGGGAATGTTTGGTTTTCCTGGGATTCTGGAATATTGGGATTTCCTGGGATGTTGGGAAAAACTTTCCCCATTGGGTAGCAATTCCTGGAGGGGATTTAATTAATATATTAATAAATTAATAATCTTCATTATTATCATTAATCTGAATAATGATCATTAATTCCAGACGGCTCCACCAGCAGATTTCAATCATTAATTCCAAAATTTTTCATTAATCAATTTATTTCCGTTATTTAATTCCATTTAAATCCATTTATGTCAGCCATTAATTTCAAAATCATTTCATTAATCAATTTATTTCCATTATTTAATTCCATTTCAATCCATTTATTTCAACCATTCAGAAATTAATTAATTTCAATTTATTTCCGTTACTTTATTGCCATTTCAATCCATTTATCTCAATCATTAATTCCAAAATTTATTAATTAATCAATTTATTTCCATTATTTCCATTTCAGTCAATTAATTTCAGTTATTAATTCCAAAATTAACCCATTTAATCAATTTATTTCCGTCATTTAATTCCATTTTAATCCATTTATTTGAACCATTAATTCAAAAATAATTAATTTCAATTTATTCCCCTTATTTAATTATATTTCAAGCCATTAATTTCAATCATTAATTCCAAAATTAATTAATTGATCAATTTATTTCTGTTAATTCCATTTTAATCCATTTGTTTCAACCATTAATTCAAAACTTAATTAATTTCAATTTATTTCCATTATTTCAATTCCAATCAATTAATTTCAATCATTAATTCCAAAATTAATCCATTTAGTCAATTTACTTATTTTTTTAATTCCATTTCCATCCATTTATTTCAACCATTAATTCAAAATTAATTAATTTAATTCCAAAATTAACCCATTTAACCAATCTGTTTCCATTATTTCCATTTCAATCAATTGATTTCAATCATTAATTCCATAATTAATTAATTTAATCAATTTATTTCTTTTTTTAATTCCGTTTCAATCCATTTATTTCAATCGTTAATTCCCAAATTCATTTAATTCCAAAATTAATTAATTAAATTCATTTATTTCCATCACTTAATTCCATTTTAATCCATTTATTCCAACGATTAATTCAGAAATTAATTAATTGCAATTTATTTCCATTATTTAATTCCATTTCAATCTGTTTATTTCAATCATTAACTCAAAAATTAATTCATAAATCAATTTATTTCCATTATTTCCTTTTCAGTCCATTTATTTCAATCATTAATTCCAAAATTAATTAATCAACTTGCTTCTTTTTTTAAATTCCATTTCCATTCATTTATTTCAACCATTAATTAAAAAAACTCAATTTATTCCCATTATTTAATTCTATTTCAAGCCATTAATTTCAATCATTAATCCCAAAATTAATCCATTTAATTCCAAAATTAATTAATGTAATCAATTTATTTCTGTTAATTCCATTTCAGTCCATTTATTTCAATCATTAACTCAAAATTAATTCATTTAATTCCAAAATTAATGAAATTAATCAATTTATTTCCGTTATTTAATTCCATTTCCATCCCTTTATTCCATCCCAGCTGCCCCAGGATCAGATTTCCGGGATTTGAGGGAATTTTTTGTGGGATTTGGGTCGGGAATTTTGGATTTGGGATTTTCCTCTCTCTGTTCCAGGCGATCCTGAAATTCCTGCGGGAGCGCGGAGCGCTGCTGCTGCTGCCGGCGCGGGGGCTGCCGCGGGAGCGCGGTGAGCCCCGCCTGCCCCTAGGCCCGGCTTTAGGCCTGGCTTTAGTCCTGCCCTTAGTCCTGCCCCTTAATCCTGCCCTTAGTCCTGCCCCTAGGCCCAGCTTTAGTCCTGTCCTTAGTCCTGCCCTTAGTCCTGCCCCTAGGCCCAGCTTTAGTCCTGCCCTTAATCCTGCCCTTAGTCCTGCCCTTAATCCTGCCCTTAGTCCCGCCCTTAATTCTGCCCTTAGTCCTGCCCCTAGGCCCAGCTTTTGTCCTGCCCTTAGTCCTGCCCTTAATCCTGCCCTTAGTCCCGCCCTTAATTCTGCCCTTAGTCCTGCCCCTAGGCCCAGCTTTAGTCCTGTCCTTAGTCCTGCCCTTAGTCCTGCCCCTAGGCCCAGCTTTAGTCCTGGCTTTAGTCCCGGTTTCAGTCCTGCCCTCAGTCCCGCCTTTAGTCCTGCCCTTAATCCTTAGTCCTGGCTTCGATCCTGCTCTTAGGCCTGGCTTTAGGCCTGCCCCTAAGCCTGCCCCTAGGCCTGGCTTTATGCCTGCCCTTAGTCCTGCCCCTAGGCCCGGCTTTAGTCCTGCCCCTAGGCCTGCCCCTAGGCCTGCCCTTAGGCCTGGCTTTAGGCTTGGTTTGGGGGCTTCAGAAACCCAAACCCAGCCTGGGGTCTTTAAACTGAGCCTGGGGCCTTAAACCCAGCCTGGATCCTTTAATTAATCTGGGTTCCTTAAACTGAGCCTGGCTCCTTAAACCCAGCCTGGCTCCTTAAACCCAACCTGAGCCCTTAAACCCAGCCTGAGCCCTTAAACCCAGCCTGGCTCCTTAACCTGAGCCTGGGTTCTTCAGCCAAACCTGAATTCCTTAACCTAAACCTGCGTTCTGAACCCAGACCTGGATCCCCGATCCCAATTCCTGGATCCCATCCTGGATCCCATCCCTGATCCACTCCTGGATCCCATCCTGGATCCCAGATCCCATCCCTGACCCCTGACCCAATCCCCCATCCCATCCCATCCCCATGTGGGTCCCGGTTGGATCCCCGATCCCAGCTGGATCCCCGATCCCGGTTGGATCCCATATCCCGGTTGGGTCCCGGTTGGATCCCATATCCCGGTTGGATCCCTGATCCCGGTTGGATCCCAGTTGGATCCCTGATCTCGGTGCTCTCCCGCAGCTGCTCCGGCCGAGGATCCCGGTGGCCTCGTGGCGCTGTTCCTGTTCCCGGCTCCGCGCGGCCTCCCAGGTACGGACACATGGACACAGGGACACAGGGACAGACACACGG
>NC_031773.1:708019-708788 GCF_001522545.3 Parus major
GGGATCCCCGGAGCAGTTCGGGACTCAGAGCTCCGGATGGGAATCCGGGACACGAGGCTGGGAATTCCCAAACTTTGGGATCACCATGGACATGGGGACAGGCTCCCATCCCACTGGATGGATCCCGGGATCCACCTGGAATCCTTGGGATCCGCCCGGAATCCTTGGGATCCACCCAGAATCCTTGGGATCCACCCGAAATCCTTGGGATCCACCCAGAATCCTTGGGACCCACCTGAAATCCTTGGGATCTGCCTGGAATCCTTGGGATCCACACAGAATCCTTGGGATCCACCCAGAATCCTTGGGATCCACCCGGTGTGTCCCAGGCGGGGACGGCACTGCTGGAATTCCCATCCCAACGGGAACGGAACCCCGGGAATGTCGGGATTGGGATGGGGCTGGGCCGGATTGAAACACTTCAGGGATAAAAAATGACAAATCCTGGAATTTTCCCATCCTGAAGGTCGGATTTATGGGAATTGCTGGAGGGAGGGATCGGAATTCCCGGCGGGATTCGGGATTCTTGATCCTTGTGTTTGAGATCCCTTTTATTTCCCTTTCCCACATGGAATTCTCTGCTCCCTTCAGCATCCAACCAGGACATTTTCCCTAGGGATGGATTTTTCATTTAATTCAATTTAATTTAATTTGATTTAATTTAATTTAATTCAATTTAAAATTTAATTTAATTTAATTCAATTCAATTTAAAATGTAATTTAATTTAAATCACTTCAATTCAATTTATTTTAAATTTAATTCAATTCA
>NC_031773.1:709111-710121 GCF_001522545.3 Parus major
GCAGCAATTTTGGAAATTCCATCCCATCCTTTCCTCCCTGGATGGAAACGAGTTTTTATTTCCCTTTCCCAGTTGAAAAGCGGGATCTGACGGATCCAGAGGATCCAAAGGATCCGAAGGAAGGCGGCGCCAGGAGCGACTTCTCCCTAAAAATCTCCTCCGTCCTCCCCGGCCTCCGCTACGCCCTGCGGAAAGCGGCCGAGGATTCCTCCGGAATTCCATCCCGGAACGGCTCCTGGATCCAGGAGCACCTCCAGGAATATTCCAGACTCCAGGAATATTCCAACCTCCAGGAAAATTCCAACCTCCAGGAAAATTCCAACCTCCAGGAAAGTTCCAACCTCCAGGAAAATTCCAACCTCCAGGAAAGTTCCCAGCCCGTTCCCGATCCTTCCTCCCCCTCTTCGTCCCGGGATGAAGGCGCTGCCTCTTCCCAGAAAATCCCGGAGCGTTCCCTGGCCCAGCTGCGCCGGTACCTCTCCGATCCCGACGGATACGCCCTGGGAATAACGGCGGCCTTGGAGTGTCTGAGCGGGAATTCGGGATCCGACTCCGGGAATCCCTCGACGCCTCCGGATGGATTCTCCAAGAGTTTCACCTCTCCCACCAAACCCTGGGGCAGGGAGAACAGGAGGAAATCCAGCCGGATCCTCGGGAAGACGCAGATTCCCGGGAAAAACGACGGCGGGAGCGAGGAGGCGGCCAAGAAAAAATCCAGCGCTTCCTCTTCTCCCAAAAACTTGGGATTGGGGCAGAATTCCGGGCAGCCCATGCTGAAATTGGCCAACCTGAAGCTGCCCCACGGCAGGAAAAGAGGTGAGAGCTGGAAAAATGGGATCGGCTCCTTCCCGCTGCTCTGGATGTTCGGGATGGGCTGGGAAAGGTTCAGGAGATCCAAGGAAATGTTGGGAATTATCCCAGGGAAAATGGTTGGGGATTGGGGTTGTTCGTCCTTTCGAGGTTGGATGTTCCTGGTTAAAGTGGGATGTTGGGAAGTGATCTGGATCCTG
>NC_031773.1:712073-713339 GCF_001522545.3 Parus major
TCCCGTTTTTTCCCATTCAAAATCCCATTTTTTCCCTTCTTCCCAATGAATTTTTCCCCTTTTTTCATCTCCTTTTTTCCCTCCTTTTCCTCCCTCAGGCCGGGCGGATCCTCCCTCGAGCGAATCCCGATCCTCCGGAGCCGCAATCCCGGGAAATTCCCTTTATCCCTCTGCCATTCCCGACTTTTCCCTTCCCGATTCCCAGTGCGAATCCCACGCCCTGAACCTGCTGGCTGAGCTGGCCCTGAGCTCCTGCATTCCCGCTTTTCTTCCCGAGGATTCCGGGAATTCCCGGCTCACCCCGTTCCCCATTTCCGACCACAAATACCACAGGGCGGAAAAACAGAGCGGAAAATCCTCCCCGAGCCGGAACCTTCCGGAAAAATCCCATCCCGACATCCCGGAATCTCCTCCCGCTGAGAAAACCTCGGGAATTTCGAGCGGGAATCCCGAATCCCGGGAAGAATCCCGGGAAGAATCCCAAAGCTCCGAGCTGGACACGCGCTCCATCATCTCAGCCGAGCATTCCTACGCCTCCCCCATGCCGGATGATCCCAAAAAAACCGGGAATTCCAAAGGGAATTCCCATCCTGACCTTGCTCCTTCCAAGAGCGGCTCCAGGAATTCCTCGGCGGCTCCTTTGGTGGGGAAGGTGCTGCCGTTCCGGCGCCAGCGCAGCGCAGCCTCGGAGCGTCCCGGTTTTCCCGGGAAAAAGGAGGATTTTTCCAAGAGGCACACGGTGAAGGTGAGCGGGAATTCCCTGCGGATCACGCGCCGCTGGGAGGAGGAATATCTGTTCCAGCTGGACAGCCGCTACACCAACGATTCCCTGGAAAAAACCGTCGTCCGAGCCCTGCACGGGTAAGGCGGGCTCGGAACGCTCCGGGAATGGGATGGAATGGGAATGGGATGGAATGGGAATGGGATGGAATGGGAATGGGATGGAATGGGAATGGGAATGGAATGGGAATGTTCCGGGAATGGGATGGGTTTGGGAATGGGAGTGTTCTGGGAATGGGAATGGGATGGTTCTGGGAATGGGATGGGTTCAGGAATGGGATGGGTCTGGGAATGGGATGGAATGGGAATGGGATGGGTTTGGGAATGGGATGGGTTTGGGAATGGGATGGGTTTGGAATGGGATGGGTTTGGGAATGGGAATGTTCTGGAAATGGGATGGAATGGGAATGGGATGGGTTTGGGAATGGGATGGGTCTGGGAATGGGATGGGTTTGGAATGGGATGGGTTTGGGAATGGGAATGTTC
>NC_031773.1:713625-721437 GCF_001522545.3 Parus major
TGGGAATGGGAATGGGAATGTTCCAGGAATGTTCCAGGAATGGGAATGTTCCGGGAATGGCATGAAATGGAAATGGGATGGGTTTGGGAATGGGAGTGTTCTGGGAATGTTCCAGGAATGTTCTGGGAATGGGAATGTCCCAGGAATGGGATGGTGGAATGGGAATGTTCTGGGAATGGGATGGGTTTGGGAATGGGATGGGTTTGGGAATGGGAATGTTCTGGGAATGGGATGGGTTTGGGAGTGGGATGGGTTTGGGAATGGGAATGTTCTGGGAATGGGATGGGTTTGGGAATTGGTTTCAGGAATGGTTTTGGGAATGGTTTCAGGAACAGAATGGTTTCAGGAATGGAATGGTTTTGGGAATGGGATGGGTTTGGGAATTGGATGGTTCTGGGAATGAGAATGATTTTGGGAATGGTTTTGGGATGTGTCTGGGAATGGGATGGTTTTGGGAATTGTGTCGGGGAATAGGATGGGTTTGGGAATGGAATGGTTTTGGGAATGGGATGGGTTTGGGAATGGGAATGTTCTGGGAATGGGATGGGTTCAGCAATGGGATGGTTTCAGGGATGGTTTTGGGAATGGTTTTGGGATGAGATGTGTCTGGGAATGGGATGGTTTTGGGAATGGGATGGTTTCAGGAATGGTTTTGGGAATTATGTTGGGGAATGGGATGGGTTTGGGAATGGGATGGGTTCGGGAATGGGATGGTTTCAGGGATGGTTTTGGGAATGGTTTTGGGAATGGGATGGTTTTGGAATGGGATGATTTTGGAATGGGAATGTTCCGGGAATGGTTTTGGGAATGATTTTGGGGATGGGATGATTTCAGGAATGGAATGCTTTCAGGAATGGGATTATCCGTGCTCAGATCCCGTTGTTTTCCTGGAGAAAAAAAACCTGGAAAGCAACAAAAACCAAACTTGGTGTGGGGTTTTCTTTTTCCTTGGAAAAATGGGAGGATTTTGGGGGAGGGGTGGGTGTGGTCCGGCCTCGTGGGGTGTATCCAGAAATCCATCCCGGGGGGAAAAGTGGGAATTCTGCCCCTCTCAGGTGAGAGCCAACCTGCAGAGCTGGGCGGGATTTTGGGAATTCCCAGAGGAGCTGTGGCTGCCCCTGGATCCCAGGAATGGCCAAGGAAGGGTTGGAGCAGCCTGGGATGGTGGGATTGGAATGGGATGGGATTGAAGGTCCCTGGATCCCATCCCAAAGCATTCCGGGATTCTGGGATTTGGGAGGCTCTGAATCCATCCCGAGGGATTTTTCTGGGAAATGGGGATGGGAAAGAGAGGGAAAGGGAAGGGAGAGCCTTGGTGGCTTCCTGAGATTGCAAGGGAAAGCCCTGGGTCCCATCAATTCCTTGGAGAGGAGATGGATCCAATGTCAGGCTCTGGAGCCAGGCTGGGAGAGCTGGGAATGTTTCCCTGGAGAAGGGAAGGATCCAGGGAGAGCTTCCAGCACATTCCAGGGCCTGGAGGGGCTCTGGGAGAGCTGGAATTTGGGAAAGGCCTGGAGGGGCAGGACACAGGGAATGGCTCCAGATTGGAAAAGGGGAATTGGGGTGGGATTTGGGAAGGAATTCCCGGCTGGAATGGAATTCCCAGAGCCCCTGGAATCCCTGGATCATGGCAGGGGTGGCCCTGGCTGGGCTCTGAGGTCCTTCCCAACCAAAGCATTCCAGGATTCCACGATTCCCGTGGCTCCGCAGCACCTGAAGCCACGACCCCAATCCCTCCTTCAGAGCCGGCATCTCCTCATTTTCCATTTATTCCCAAAAAACAGCTGGAATCTGCAGGGAACCACCCCAGGGGCTGAACCCTGCGGGGAACCTGGGGCTGAATTCCCGGCAGCGAATCCCAACCACGCTGAATTCCCAGGATCCGGACGGAGGAAGAGGAGGATGACGAAGACTCCTCAGCCTCTCTTCCTTTTCCTTCCCAGGCCCTGGAATCCTGAAATTCCCGACGATGTGGAAGGGATGAAGCTGATCCTGCACATGTGGGTGGCTCTGTTCTACAGGAAACCCAGCAAGCTCCTGAGCAGCTCCAGGAAAGTGGTGGAGCACAGCAATCCCAGGAAATTCGTCTCCATCAGCAGCTCCGGCCGTTTCCCGGAGCTCAGCGACGACAGCCAGGATTGCTTCGGCTTCGAGACGCGGCCGGCGGATTCCGGCTCCGATCCCGACCAGATTCCCAGCAGCTCCCTGGATCCCACAATCCCTTCCCAGCCGGAGAGGAGCCCGGCAGATTCCCAGACGGACGCGGACGGAGCGGCCGGAGCCGTGGATAGCACGGTGTCCTCGTCCTCGGGGGAGCTGCCCCGCGGGGAGGAGGAGGAGGAGGAGGAGGAGGAGCCTTCCTCCACCAGCTGTGCCGAGGGACTTTCCCTCCAGGAGAATTCCAGGGAAAACCTGGATATTGCAGACAGGGAGCCGGAGGCCGTTCCCGAGGAGAGCGCGCGCGACGTCTCCGGCGTCAGCGAGGTGAGGCCGGCCAGGAGCTCCTGGGAATGGGAATTTCATCCTAAAGGAGCAGGATTTTCCTCTTGGAAAAGAAGGAAAAAAATCCCCCCAAAAAATCTCGAAAAGATCCCCTAAAAGTCCCAGAAAAATGATGAAAAATCCTCAAAAAATCCCCAAAAATCCCTCTTTAAAGGACAGGGTTTTACTTCTAAAAGAGCAGGATTTTCCTCTTGGAAAAGAAGAATAAAAATCCCAAAAAAGATCCCCTAAAAATCCCGGAAAAATGATGAAAAATCCCAAAAAAATCCCCCCCAGAATCCCAAAAAATCCCAAAAGAATCCAAAAAAAACCCCAAAAAAATAAAAAAAAAATCCCTCTTAAAAGGACAGGATTTTCCTCCTATAGGAGCAGGATGTTCCTCTTGGAAAAGAGCAGGAATTTTCTCCTAAAAGAGCAGGAATTTTCTCCTAAAGAAGCAGGATTTTCCCCTTAGAGAAGTGGGATTTTCTTCTTAAAAGAACAGGATTTTTCTTCTAAAATAACAGAGTTTTCTTCTTAAAAGAGCAGGGTTTTTCTCTTTGAAAAGAGCAGGAATTTTCCTTCTAAAAGCAGGATTTTTTCCTTAGAGAAGCAGGATTTTGTTACTAAAAGAGCAGGAATTTTCTCCTAAAGGAACAGGATTTTCTTCTTGGAAAAGAGAAGGAATTTTCTCCTAGAAGAGATGGAATTTTCTTCTAAAGGAGCAGGATTTTCCCCTTGGAGGAGCAGGAATTTCCCCCTTGGAAAAAAAGCAGGAATTTTTTCCTTGTAAAAGAGCAGGATTTTCCTCCTGGAAAAGAGCAGGAATTTTCTCCTATAGGAGCAGGAATTTTCCCCTTGGAAAAGAGCAGGAATTTTCCCCTTGGAAAAAAAGCAGGAATTTTTTTCCTTGTAAAAGAGCAGGATTTTCCTCCTGGAAAAGAGCAGGAATTTTCCCCTTGGAAAAGAGTAAGATTTTCCCCTTGGAAAAGAGCAGGAATTTTCTTCTTTGAAAAGAGCAGGAATTTTCCTCTTGGAAAAGAGCAGGAATTTTCCCCTTGGAAAATTTCCTTTGTGCTCTGCAAACAAATATTCCAGTGGTTTGTTTTTCCTGTGAGGATTTACCTCTGGATTGTGTTCCAGGAGGAGCCGCTCACGGACGCCCTGCCCGGTGCCGGGATCACCCTCAGCCCTTCCCAGGATCTCCCCTCTCCCAGCAAATCCCGGGATGCTCCGGGCCCGGAAAACCTCGGGATCCAAGCCCCCAATTCCAGCACATGGACAACCCCCTGCTCACCTCAGGAAAACCGGGAAGAGCAGGAAATCCAGCGGGAAGGAGAAGGCGGCTCAGGGAGCGGCCCCGGCCCTCCCGAGGATGAGGAAGGAATGGGAGACTCCAGAGATTCCCTGAAAGTTGAGGATGATCTGCAGCCTCCCTCTGATTCCGTGCCCTTGGAAGTGAATCCTGGAAGTGCTGAGCCTGGGGGAGCCGCTGAGGAAGGGGAGGAATTCCAGGAGCCTTCGGAGCACTCGGAAAAAGAGGAGAGGGAGGAGGAGAAGGAGGAGCTGGAGGATGAGAGCCCCTTCCTAGGCCCTGTGGATTTGGTGCTGTCCGAGAGCAGCGATGCCGAGATGGAATGCGAGCGGAATCCAGGGAATTCGGCGGCTCCGGGGGAGTTGGACCTTCCTGAAGAGGATCCCGTGCCCAGCCCCACCTCCCCGGCATCGCCCTGTCCCGACGGGGCCAGGAACGACCCCGGAGCGTTCCCTGAGGAGACGGAGCCAAACCAGGACGAGCTCCCGGATCCCTGGGACGCTCCGGCCACGCCGGGTTCAGATTGGGACGGGTTGGGATCGGGCAGCCCGGGCGGGCCAGGGTCACCCCCCAGGACCAGCCCTGCCTGCGGGGCTCGGCCCGACAGCGGCTCTGAGAGCCCCGGAGCTGCCGCGGACGCGCTCGGGAACGGCTCCCGGCAGAAAAACCGGGATTCTCCCTCTGGAGAAAGGTGGGAGCGCGCTGGGAGCGCGGAGTCGCCCCGCAGGCAGGGAATGGCCCTGTCCCCTGACTCCAGCTCCATCTGCTTGACCTCTCCTGACGGATCTGTGGATCCCTGGGCCGCTCCGGAGGATCCGCTGGGAGGGAGCGACCACTTCCCGAGGCTCTGCGGGGACGGCACCGATCCCAACCTGGATTCCCGGGATGCCGAGGAGTCCGGTGGGAACGGGAGCCCCGCTGCGGGCGGCGCGGAGGAGCTGGAAGATCCCACAGGATCCGGGCACGGCCGGGAGTCCCCCTTCGACTACCCAGACATGGAGGATGAGTGCCGGGCTGGGCACAGTGAGGACGTGTTGCTTGGGACGGAGAATTCCCCCGGGAATGACGGGAATGACGGCAGGAGCGTGGAGCCGGAGCCGGAGATCCCTCTCCACCATCAGCACCTGGAATGGGAGCCTTCCTCCTCTTCCTCCTCCTCCCCGGGGGTCTCGGCCATAAAGGAGCTCCCCAGGCAGCAGCGGAACTTCCCGAGCCCCTCCAGAGACGCCGCTCCCGTTTCTCCCGCTGCCGGAGGCTCCGGTGCCGGCGCTGCCGCGGCGCCCGGCCGGCGCCAGTCGGTGCTGTGCCGCCTCTGGAAGCCGTGCCGGGATGGAGGAGCCGTGCAGGTCAGCGTGGCCGCCTGGAGCCCGGATGGATCCTTGGATCCCAGCCGCTCCCGGGAACCCGAGAATTCCCTGGATCTGCGTTCCCCCGCCGAGCCGGGATCGGCGCCTCCGTCTCTTCCGTGGGACGAGGCTGCGGAGCCGGGATCGCTGTTCCCTGAGGATGTCCCTGGGATGTTCCCTCGCTCTCCGGACAGCGCCCGGTGCTCCGGGAGCCCCAGGAGCCGGGATGGGGAGGAGCCCTTCCCGCCCCAGGATCCCGAAGGAGACAGAATTCCCAGTCCTGTGCCTTTCCCAGCCTGGGAATGTCCCCAGCCCGAGCCCTGGGACTCGTGGGAGCACAACCCCGAGGGATCCCCGGCGTTCCCCGATCCCGACTGTGCCGAGCTGGGAGAGGGAGAAATTCCCGCTTCTCCCATCCCGGCGTCGCCGTGGGACGAGCACGGGGACATTCCCGGAGAAAACCTGGAATTCAGCGAGGCCGAGGATTTTTCGGATGGGCTCCTGAGGGAAGAGCAGCTCCCGAGCCAAGACGCTGACGAGGGCTCGGCCTTCGGAGATCCATTGGAAAATTCCTTCGGTGACTCAGACCGGGAATATTGGGAGGGGGATTCTCGCTCCCCGATTCCCAGCAGGAATTCCTGCACCGTGAGATCCACGGATGCTGCAGGATCCAGGACTACCCGGGACAGCTCCCCCGGGAGCCCCGGGCACACGGAGCAGCACCGGGAGATCCCCTGGGATTCCGGGATGGCACCGGCCGGGCAGTGCTGGGAGAGGACGGAAAAATTCCAACATCCCGAAAGGCACGGCCGCCGTTCCCGGGAATCCCACCTGGCGCGGTCCCTGCTGGGCACCTGGAGGGGCTCCGAGGGGATCACGCAGAGCACGTTGGACATGGAATGTCTCCGCTTCCATTATAAGCTAAAGGAAATCCTAAGGAACGTCAAACCTCCCTTCTCTACCTCCAAAAGCGTTTTCCCGGCGGAATTCCCGGCCTGCGGCGGCTCCGTCCCGCCCTCCCCGCGCAGCCGGAGCCCCTTGCGGGTGACGATCCCGCTGCCGGCTGGGCTCCGCTGCCGGAGCCGCCGATCCCGGAGCCGGGATTCCCGGGAATGCCGGAAGGCCGCCCCGCGCCTGGGGAAGCTGCGGTACGAGCGCACCCCGTCGGAGCCGCGCGGAGACGTCGCCGGGATCCTGGAGGAGTATTCCCAATTCCAGAGGGTGCTGCTGAACGGGGCCCGGGCCGATCCCCCGGAGCGGGAAGAGGCCGGGAAGGGCCGGATGGGGATGGGGGAGCTCGGGGGGACAGTGGCGGAGCTGGACGGGGCCCTGCGCTGGCACCTGCGGCGCGTGGCCGCCCGCGGAGAGCCCGGAATGTTCTTCCTGCTGGAGACCGGCAAGGAGCCCTTCTTCAGCAGGGTAGAGGTAGAGCTGCTCCTGCCGAGGGACGGGATCTGGGGGGTGGGATCCAGGGGATGGGATGGGATGGGATGGGATGGGATGGGATGGGATCCGTGGGACAGGATCCGTGGGGTGGGATCCATGGGATGGGATCCGGGGGGTGAGATGGGAGGGGGTGGGATCCAGGGGATGGGATCTGTGGGGTGGGATCTGGGGGATGGAATCTGTGGGGTGGGATCTATAAGATGGGATGGGATCCAGGGATGGGATCTGTGGGGTGGGACGGGAATGGATCCATGGGATGGATCAGGAATGGATTGGGATTGGTCAGGATGGATCAGGATGGGTCAGGATGGATCAAGATGGATCAGGAATGGATCAGATGGATCAGGATGGATCAGAGTTGGTTGGGATGGATCAGGAATGGATCGGGATGGATCAGGATTGGTCGGGATGGATTGAGATGGATTGGGATGGATCAGGAATGGGTTGGGATGGATCAGGATTGGTTGGGATGGATCGGGATGGATCAGGATTGTTCAGGATGGATTGAGATGGATCAGGAATGGTTTGGGATGGATCAGGATTGGTCGGGATGGGCGGCTCCAGGGGAGAGCTGAGGGTGGCAGGACCAGGGGCTCAGGAAAGCCGGCAGGGATGGTTTGGGAGCCAGGAGCCACCTCAGCTCCCAGCACCAGGAATTGGGATCTCGGGCACTGAGGATGGACAGGATCCTTGGGATTGAGTCACCGGAGAATCATGGAATGGTTTGGGTGGGAAGGACCTTAAGGATCATCCAACCCCAAGGGCAGGGACACCTCCCCCTGTCCCACTCCCAGGGATCCAGGGACAGCCACAGCTCCTCTGGGAATTCCATCCCAGCCAGGAATTCCTCCCCAAGAAGATCCCACCAGGATCTTCTCCGGCTGGAGAATCCCAACCAGCCGAGGCCACCGCTGTCCCCAGCTGCCACCTCCAGGTGGCTTTGAGACCCCTCCTGGGCTGGGCCCTCCCTTTCCGTTATTCCCAGGAAATCTTTTCCCATCCCAGCTCCCGCTCTGTGTTCCAGGCCGTGCTGAAGGCCGAGGGTTTGGTGCGGGCGGAGCCGCGGGAGCTTGGCGGAACCCGGCGCCGCCGCCGGCTGCTGGTGGTGGTCAGGAACGAGGACATCTCCTCCCACATCCACAGTGTGAGCCCCACACCCTCCTCTCCTTCCTCCCTTCCATCCCATCCCATCCCATCCCATCCCATCCCATCCCATCCCATCCC
>NC_031773.1:721615-732551 GCF_001522545.3 Parus major
ATCCCATCCCATCCCACCCCATCCCATCCCATCCCATCCCAAAAAAAATCAGAGCAATCCAGCTCAAAGAATTCCCTTGGGAATGACGATTCCAGGGAACATTTCACCCCTGCGACGCCTCTGGGGTTTGGGTTCGGGAAGATCGGGATGTGCAGGGGGTGAGCCGGGCTCCCTGGATTTGGGGGATTTTTGGGATTTTTTGGAATTTGGGGGATTCAGGAGCTGTTCCCAACGCTCCAGGCCTGGGCAGGTGCTGTGCTGGGCTCCCTGGATTTTGGGGATTTTTGGGGATTTTTTGGGATTTTTGGAATTCGGGAGCTGTTCCCAACACTGCAGGCAGGTACTGTGCTGGGCTCCCTGGATTTGGGGGATTTTTGGGATTTGGAGGATTTTTGGGATTCAGGAACTATTCCAAACACTCCGGGCAGGTGCCATGTCTGGGGTGTGTGTTGGGCTGGGCTCTCCGGATTTGGGGGATTTTTGGGATTTGGGGGATTTTTGGGATTTGGGGGATTTTTGGGATTTGGGGGATTTTTGGGATTTGGGGGATTTTTGGGATTTTTGGGATTTGGAGGATTTTTGGGATTCAGGAGCTATTCCCAACGCCGCGGGCAGGTGCCGTGCCTGCTGGAGCTGAAGCGCTGTCCCCGCGTGGTTTTCGCCGGTGTGGACGATCCCGAGGATGTGGCGGCCGACACATTCCAGGAGCTTTTCCAGGCCGGAGGATTCGTGGTGTCGGATGAGGAGCTCCTGGAAAGGGTGACCCTGGGTGAGCCTCACTGGCACATTCCCAAACCCTGGCTCTTTTCCAGTGGGGAATTCCTGCCCTCTTGACGTTCGGATCCCAAATTTCGGGTGCCCAGCTCAGGGATCCCAGAACATCCAGGGATGTTTGTTCAGCCTGGAGACTCACGGAATGGTTGAGGTTGGAAAAGGCCATAAGGATTGTCCAAATCCTTGGACATTCCAGGGATCCAGGGGCAGCCACAGCTCCTCTGGGAATCCCAGGAATTCCCTCCCGGTATCCAGTGGGAAAAGGAGAACTTTGGCTCCTCAGTGGGAAGGGACAGGGAAAAGGGAGCCGGCTCTTCCGGGAGAGGCCCAGGGGGGGACAGGGACGAGCTGCACTTGGGAATCAGGGAAAAAATCCAGGATTCCCCATCCCGTGCAGTTGGAGTCTCCATCCTTGGAGAGACTTGGAGCTCCCCTGGACACCTGGGGGTGCTCAGGTGGCTCCGCTGGGAGCAGGGAGCACCCAGGGCCCCTTCCCGTTATCCCTGCCCTGTGTCCCTGTATCCCACTTTTCCTGCTCCCGTGTCCCCTTCCTGTGTCCCTTTCCCACTTTTCCCTGCCCCTGTGTCCTTTTCCCATTTTTCCCTGCTCCTGTTTCCCTTCCCACCTATCCCTGATCCTCTGTCACCACTTTTCCCTGTTCCTGTGACCCCTTCCCACTTTTCCTGCCCCCGTATCCCACTTTTCCTGCCCCTGTATCCCACTTTTCCTGCCCGTATCCCACTTTTCCTGCCCCCATATCCCACTTTTCCTGCCCCTGTATCCCACTTTTCCTGCTCCTGTATCCCACTTTCCCTGCCCCCATATCCCACTTTTCCTGCCCCCGGATCCCACTTTTCCTGCTCCTGTATCCCACTTTTCCTGCTCCGGCGTTCCAGGCCAGCTGCAGCAGGTGGTGAAGGTGCTGGAGCAGCTCAACAGGAGCGGGAGCTGGAAGTGGCTCCTGCACCACGGGGAGAGCAGGAAGCTCCAAGGAGACCTCAGGTAACGGCTCCGCCCGGGATCGCGGGATTTTCGGGATGGAGCAGCGGGATTCGGGACCTGGAGAGCGTCAGGTGGCCTGGAATGTTGTCCTGGATGAGCTCCTGGATGAGCTCCTGGGGAGGCAGAGATTTCCCAGAGCTCATCCCGGCTCCCGACACCCCCAGGAGCTCAGGGAGCCTTCCTGGGGCTCTTCCTCCCATCACATCTGGGATTTGGGAATTTGGGAAGCCCCGAGCTGGAATTCCCACCCCAGTTCCCAGCAGGAATGGCTGCTCCAGCCTGGGATAAAGATACTTGGAAAGGAAAAGCTGGGCAAAGGAAGGGATTCATTCCCTGTTTCCCATCACAGGAAAGCCAAAATCCATCAGCACCGCCTCTCCCAACGTCCCCTCTTCCTCCTCCTCCTCCTCCTCCTCCTCCTCTTCCAGGCTCTGGAATATCCCTCGGGATCGAGGCACTGCCTGTCCCGCCCTCGGCTTTTCCAAACGCTGCCAAAGCAGCAGCCAAACATCCCTGAGCTACCCAAAAAATCCCAAATCCCAAAACCCACAGATCCCAGCACCAATCCCAAAACCCTACAGATCCAAAAACCTCACAGATCCCAAACCCCCACAGATCCCAGCACCAATCCCAAACCTCCACAGATCTCGGCACCAATCCCAAACCCCCACAAATCCCAGCAACAATTCCAAAACCAGCACCAATCCCAAACCCCAGAGCTCCCAGCACCAGTCCCAAACTCCCATAAACCCCAGCACCAATCCCAAATCCCCACAGCTCCCAGCACCAATCCCAAACCCCACAGATCCCAAAACCCCACAGATCCCAGCACCAATCCCAAGCTCCCACAGCTCCCAGCACCAATCCCAAACCCAGCACCAATCCCAAACCCCACAGATCCCAAACCCCCACAGTTCCCAGCACCAATCCCAAAACCCCACAGATCCTAAAACCCCACAGCTCCTGGCACCAATCCCAAACCCAGCACCAATCCCAAACCCCCACAACTCCCGGGACCAATCCCAAAACCAGCCCCGAGATGAAAATAAACCACCAAGGACCCCTCAGCCACACCGAGCCGAGGGGGAATTTTTCCCTTTTGCTCCTCACAAATCCCCTCCACGCCAGGAAAATCCCCCGGAGCGGCCGATCCCACAATTCCCGCTCCTTCCAGAGCCGGGGCCGGTCCCGATCCCTCCCGTGCCGGTGTCTCCGCAGGGCCGACGCCGACGGCCGCAGGAAGCAGCTGCTGCTGCGTTGGTGCCGCGGCGCGGAGCTGCTGGAGCCGCTGCCCTTCCACGGCTGCGACGTGGCGCCGGCTCCGGAATCGCGGCGCATCCAGTGCCTGCTGGAGCTGCAGGTGCGGCACATCCGCGCCAGGTTCGCCGTCTATCTCACAGGTAACGGCGATTCCCGGGATTCCCCGGTCTGGAAATGCCCGGGAAATTGGAGGAGGGATAAAACGATCCCGGTTTTCCGGCTGTTCCCGCGGGGTTTTTGGAGGTTGCCGAATTCCAGCGGTTTTTGGAGCCTCGTGGGTGCAGAGCAGCCGTGGTGGGATTTAGGGATAATTCCCACAGGGTTGGGAACGGCCTCGTTTGTTTGGATTAACGGAGCTGCTGCTCCTCCTCCCCTCCCAGAAAATCCCGGCGGCAGCAGCAGGGAAATCCTGGAAAGCAAAGGAATTCTGGTGGCTGACGTCAACACCTTCCTGGGGACGGTGCAGAAAGTGGCTGCTCCCTTCAGAAGGAGCTACTGGTAAGGGGGAAAAACTTGGGATTCATCCCGAAGAGTTGGGAGCAGCTCTGGGAGCTGGGATCCCACACAGAGCAGGGGATTGCGGGATCTGCCAGCGCTCGGGGCCGGCTCCTGCAGCCGGAGCCAGGAGAGCCGCGCTCGGCGCTGCTGGAAAATGGGAAAAACTCCAGGCCTGGCCCAGGGGAGGCTCTGGGGAAACTCCTGGGAGGTTCCAGGGGAGGCTCTGGGGAGGTTCCAGGCAGGGAGGTCCTGGGGGAGTCCTGGAGAGGCCCCAGGGGAGGCTCTGGGGAGGTTCCAGGCAGGGAGATCCTGGGGGAGCCCTGGAGAGGCTCTGGAGGGGCCCCAAGGGAGGCTTCAGGGAAAGCTCTGGGGAGGTTCCAGGGGAGCCCTGGAAAGGTCCATGGGGAGGTTCCAGGGGAGCCCTGGAAAGGTCCATGGGGAGGTTCCAGGGGAGGCCCTGGAAAGGTCCCAGGGGAGGTTCCAGGGGAGGCCCCAGGGGAGGTTCCAGGGGACGCCCCAGGGGAGGCTGCACCGCCCTCAGGGATCTGGGCGTTGACCGGCGCCGCGTCTGTTCCAGGTGACGGAGCAGAGCCACGGACACGGCTCCTCCCCAGGCCCTGTGGGGACCAAACCAGGGACCAGTTTGGGCATCCCAGTCCTGTGGGGACATCCACAACCATCCCAGTGGATCCCTGACACCCATCCCAGTGGATCCCAGACATCCATCCCGGTGGATCCCGGCCACTGCTGGGGGATCTGTTTTGGCTCTGTACATAAATGTTATTTAAAGGTGGGGAGCACAAATCCTCTGGGATCCGTTCCCCGCCATCCGCTCTCCACAGAAAAGGTTCTGACGGTACCTGGAAATCACTGCAGACCTTTCAGGCCTTCGGTGCCGTTGAGATTCACCTCAAGTTGATTTTCCCAAAGTTTCCTGAAGGTTGGGAAGGAGAAGAAATCCGTTTTCCACGCGGCTGCTGCTGTTCAGGCCCACACTACGCTCTGGCTCCCCCCGGTTCCAGTTCCTGCCCGCGGAATCCTCGGAAGGAGCGGGAAGCCGGGATGGGGGAACGGGAATTGTTCCTTACGGGGAAACGCCGCGGCTGAGCCCCAGTCCCGAGCCGGCTCTGCGGGCCAGGGGCCTCCTTGGAGTTTGTTCCGAAATCCCAGAGTGCGAGGCCATTCTGTACAGGATGACTTTGTAAAGAGTTTGATTAATAAAACCTCCAAAAAATAAATGGGATTTTCCCCCAGCTCTGCTTTCTGGAGAGGGGATCCCACTCGGCATCCGGCCTTTCCGACAGGGACAGGGAGGGCTGAGGGTTTTCCAGCTGGAATGGAGGTTGGGAATCGGCACGGAGCGAGCAAATGATGGAGGCCATTGTGCCATGGATGCCATTGTCCCATGGACGCCATCGTGCCATGGATGCCATCGTCCCATGGACACCATCATGCCATGGATGCCATCGTCCCATGGACACCATCATCCCATGGATGCCATCATCCCATGGATGCCATCGTCCCATCATCCCATGGATGCCATTGTCCCATGGATGCCATCGTGCCATGGATGCCATCGTCCCATCAATGCCATCATCCCATGGATGCCATTGTGCCATGGATGCCATCCCATGGACGCCATCGTCCCATGGATGCCATCATGCCATGGATGCCATTGTCCCATGGACACCATCATCCCATGGATGCCATCGTGCCATGGATGCCACCATCCCATGGATGCCATCGTCCCATGGATGCCATTGTGCCGTGGATGCCATCATCCCATGGATGCCATCGTCCCAAGGACACCATCATCCCATGGATGCCATCGTCCCATGGATACAATTGTGCCATGGATGCCATCATCTCATGGATGCCACCGTCCCATGGATGCCATCGTCCCATGGATGCCATGGTGCTTCCCCATGGGAAGGGCGGGAGAAGCGGAGGAAGAACCGGGATGAGTGGCAGGGGGGGATAATTCGTAATAAATCCCATTTAAGGGTTTCTTTTCCACCTGCGCTGGGTCTGGCCTGGCTCAGGGGGGCTGCATGGGGGGAACCTCCCCAGCGGAGCCGGGGGAAGTGCTCCTGGAAGTGAAACCTCAGGAAGTGCTCCTGGAAGTGAAACCTCAGGAATTGCTCCTGGAAGTGAAACCTTGGGAATTGCTCCTGGAAGTGAAACCTTGGGAATTGTTCCTGGAAGTGAAACCACAGGAATTGCTCCTGGAAGTGAAACCTTGGGAAGTGTTCCTGGAAGTGACACCTCAGGAGGAAGAAGTGCCAGAAGCCGCGGCCGGAGGAAGCCGAGGGAAGCGCCGGCTCAGCCGCAGCACCGTGACGGGACCGAAGCCGAGTTCCTGCTGGAACTCCGAGAGCTGCTCCAGGGCTTTCCCTCGGCATTCCCGGCACCTGGGCTCGCTGCCAGCTGGGGGAGTGGGAAGGATCACTCCGGGATCAGGAAGGATCGCTCTGGGATCAGGAAGGATCACTCCCGGATCAGGAAGGATCACTCCAGGTTGGGGAAGGATCGCTCTAGGATAGGGAAGGATCACTCTGGGATGGGGAAGGATCGTTCCAAGATCAGGAATGATTGCTCTGGGATCGGGAATGATTGCTCCGGGACCGGGAAGGATCATCCTGGGATCGGGAAGGATCGCTCTGGGTTGGAACACCGCGGCAGAAATTGCTCTGTGCTGCTGCTGCCGATTCCTGCCGGGGCCGCAGGAACCGGGATTGTGCCGGAGCCGCAGGAACCGGGATTGTGCCAGAGCACAGCCGGAGCCGCAGGAACCGGGATTGTGCCGGAGCCGCAGGAACCGGGATTGTGCTAGAGCACAGCCGGAGCCGCAGGAACCGGGATTGTGCCGGAGCCGCAGGAACTGGGATTGTGCCGGAGCACGGCCGGAGCCACAGGAACCGGGATTGTGCCGGAGCACGGCCGGAGCCGCTGGGCCTGGAAACCATTTCCAGCTCCAGGAAACGCTCCCATGTCACCCTGGCAGGCAGAGATCCCGCGGGATCCGAGCCCGGAGCCGCTGCTCCGGCAGTGCAGTGAATCAGACCGAGGCCAGGACTGGTTTCCAGAATTTGGCTTTACTTGGCAGTACAGAAATCATTTGGAGCCTCCAGGAGAAGCACGGGCTCCGTCATGCCGATACCGCAGCGCCGTTTGGTCCATCCCAGAAGCCACCAGGGGACACAAAATACTTCCACATCTTGCCTGCTCTGTAATTTGTTCTCTCAATTTTATTAAGATTAAAACACAAAGGAGCCTCAGGCACAGCTGTGTCCCAACCGATGGAAACGGGTTTAGAAGCTTAAGTGGAGGTTAAGTTCTGTGCCCAGAACGAAGCCAACATTTGCTGCTACAATAGGTGTGGGCTTTGTCCATGATACAACTTTGCCACAGAGTTAAAGATTGATGGGAGAGACTTTTTAGGGATGCTGTCCACAATAATGGAGTGCTCAGTTTCTATTTTCCTTGATATCAGGTTTGAGTGACATCAGCGTCACATCTACGAGCTCACCAGAAGCACAGGATCGTGAAGGATGTTTTACAAATGATTAAAAAGACAAGGGAAGACACAGCTGTCAATGAGTTATTTCAAACCTGCACCCACGTCTACGTCTGCAAAAATAACCAGGATGATAATAATAATAATAAATTCATTTCTGCCTTTCGCTTAACGAGGTTAGTCAGGAAATCAGTCAGGAATTTGCCAGATTCTGGACAGCAGCCCTACTAGAATGAAATAATTAACACATGATATCCAAAAAGGGAACATTACCAGTGCAGTACTCTTCAATCTCTCAGAGATGGGATTACAAAAGCAGGCCTTACAATATTGAATTTCGTACAGTGTTCATTAAGTTCCTTATATATTCATATTAGCCGATTTAAACTTCTCCTAATTAGAGCCTCTCATTACTGCTGCTCCTCCTCCCCGTAGATGTCGTTTTTCTTGCGTTTCATCTCCTCGAAGTCGAACTCTGATCCCATCATCCTCTTATAAATATCTTTGATGTCGTCGCACGTCGTCTCAAAGTGGGTGGTGGCGTCGTAGGTGCGCGAGATGAAGATCTGCAAGGGGAAGGGGAGGTTGGAGCGGTGCGGGCAGCGCGGCGGCTCCCGGCTCCGGCGGCTCCAGCGGCGCCGGCGCTCACTCACCTGGCTCTCGGTGCCCAGGTCGGTGGGGGCGAACAGGTCGCTGATGCTCACGAACCTGTGGGAGGGACACAAAGCTCTGAGAGCGGCCGAGGGCAGCGCTCGGGGCGCGGGGATAGAGCGGCTCCAGGCGGCCCCAGAGGGGACGGGGCTGGCTGGGGACTCACTTCTGCTCGATGGGCTCCAGGAGGTCCAGGGCTGGCTTGATCTCCTTCTCGGGCTCGGCGGTCTCCACGGTGGTGCTGGCGATGGCGATGTACTTGCCCTGCGCCGCCACGTTGTGCGCCGAGGAGATCATGCACACGTAGATGTCTGCGGGGACGGGGCACAGCTGCAGCCACCGACCGCCCAAAACCTTCTCCAGCCCCATCTCAAAACTGCCTCAGCCCTGGCCCAAAACCTTCTCCAGCCCCATCCTAAAACCTTCTCCAACCTCATCCCAAAACATCCTCAGCCCTGCCCCAAAGCCTTCACCAGCTTCATCCCAAAACCTCCTCAGCCCCATCCCAGAACATCCTCAGCCCTGTCCCAAAACCTTCTCCAGCCCCATCTCAAAACTGCCTCAGCCCTGGCCCAAAACCTTCTCCAGCCCCATCCTAAAACCTTCTCCAACCTCATCCCAAAACATCCTCAGCCCTGCCCCAAAGCCTTCACCAGATTCATCCCAAAACCTCCTCAGCCCCATCCCAGAACATCCTCAGCCCCATCCCAAAACCACCTCAGCTTCATCCCGAAACCTCCTCAGCCCCATCCCAAAACCTTCTCCAGCCTCATTCCAAAACCTCCTCAGCCCCATTCTACAACATCCTCAGCCCCATCCCAAAACCTTCACCAGCCCCATCCCAAAACCTCCTCGGCCGCATCCCACAATCTCCTCCAGCCTCATCCCAAAACCTTCACCAGCCTCATCCCAAAATCTCCTCAGCCCTATCCCAAAACCTTCACCAGCCCCGTCCCAAAACTCCGCCTGTGCCTCTTCCCACTTCCCTGACACTTGGCACCCCTGGATTGTCCCAAGAACCTGGAATGACTCCTTGCCCTGCGTGCTCCCATCTGCTCCAGCAGGGGCTGCATTTTGGGACATCCCCAAAATTCCGTTTCCCCGATGGCTCCTGAAATCCTGGGGGATTCCCAGGGCTGTCCCAGGCTCAGGCAGCTCCTCCTCCACCTCTCCCAGTCTGGGGCACTTCCTGCTCAGGTTCCTCAGGAGCTTTTCCAAGCACAGCTCCTCCCACCTGCCCTGACTGCTCTGACCCGAAACCCAGCCTGGCTGGGGCTGAAATCTCCTGGAGCAGACCATGAAATGTCCATTTCCCTGTCTGGGGCCCCAAATCTCCTGGAGCAGACCATGAAATGTCCATTTCCCTGGGATGGAGCCTCAAATCTCCTGGAGCAGACCATGAAATGTCCATTTCCCTGTCTGGAGCCTCAAACCTCCTGGAGGAGACCAGAAGGTGTCCAGTTCTATATCTGGAGCCTAAAAATTTATGGACAAGGCCATGAGGTGCCAATTTCTCTGGCTGGGACCTCAAATCTCCTGGAGCAGGCCAGGAGGTGCCCATTTCTATATTTGGGACCTTTAAGTTTCTGGAGGAGACGATGAAATGTCCATTTCCATCTCTGGAGCCCCAGATCTCCTGGAGCAGACCATGGGGTGTCCATTTCCCTCCCTGGAGCCCCAGATCTCCTGAAGCAGACCAGGAGGTTCCCGTTTCCCTGTCTGGAGCCCCAGATCTCCAGGAGGTGCCCATTTCCCTCTCTGATCCCCACCTCACTGGGAGAGAGGCCGGGAACGGGGCCCTGGCCAGCCCCGGAGGCGAGAGCCGCTGCGCACACACCTGATTTCCGGTTGACCTGGTTCTGTGGAATGATGATCTGGCACGAGTTGGCATCGTTTGTGTTCTTGATGGGGTGGCTCAGGATGCAGATGACCCGGATCACCTGGCCCACCTTGGTCACGCGGTCCGACACGTAGCTGGGGTCGCAGATGAGCTGTTTGCAGCGAGCCACCTGTGAGAGGGAAGGTGGAAAAATCCTATTTTTTTCCAGGAAGAATTTCATATTTGATTTCATCTGCAGGTTGAACAATTTGGTTTCTAGCGTGGATTGTCACTCTGCTCCTGGTCAGGAGATGTTATCCCACCAGCAAGTCCCCAGTTCCCGCTCCGAGCTCCCGAGCATCTGGCAGCGTTCCCGGTTTATCCGCTGCAGGAGGAGCTGCAGGAAGGCCACGGGACAGCAGAGCAGCTAAAAGTGCTAAAATCTGCAGGCTGGACACAAGGAATTATCCCTTCCTGAATTATCACTGGAGACCATGGAGACCTCATCCCAAGCCCTGGAGCAGGGGTGACATCAGGACATGGTGTCCTCAGCGAGCTGCCATGGGGACAGCAGCCCCAGCAAAGCAGCACTTTTGGCTTCCAAAATGTGGTTTTTTGGTGAATTTGTGGTGATCAAAGCCAAGAGATTTGAGGTGTGAGGGGCAGATTTGGGGTGGGGAGCAGGGAAGGGTCCGTACCTCCCCCTCGGATTTGACGCCGACCACTTTGCCGTTCTCGATGACGATCTCCTCGATGGGTTTGTTGAGCATGTAGGTGCCTCCATAGATTGCACTGAGCCTGAAACAGGAAAATCCTCTTCAGCATTTCAGGAGAATCCCTTCAGCTCCTCCGGGGCTGGATTTTACCGGCCCTTCCAACCCCCAGGCTCTGCTCCGCTTGGGTAAACCCCACCTCAGACTGAAACCTCCTCAAAAGGGAAATGCAGGCTGGGTTTAGGAAATTAGGAAGTAGATTTTTACAGAAAGAGTGATAAAACAGTGGAATTTTCTGTCTGGGGAGGTGGTAGAGTCACCACCCCTGGATGTGTTTAAAAAAGCCTGGATGTGGCACTGGGTGCCGTGGTTTGGTTGAGGGGTTGGGGCTGGGTTGGACTCGATGATTTTGGGATTCTGAAAATCCTCTGCTTAAACACAAGGGATGGATCAATCAATCAATCAATCATTCAATCAATCAATCAATCCTCTGCCAACAGCAGCTGGGAGCAAACCCAGAGGTGAAGGAGCCCATGGGGAAAGGATCTCCCATGGAGGAGCCACCTCTTCCTGGAGTGAAAGAACTATGAAGGAGCAGAGCATTGTGTGCAGCATCGCTCTGGGAGCTCGGGGACATCCCACACCCGCCCAACTACACCAATCAACTACACCCAGCCAACTACACCTGCCCAACTACACCCA
>NC_031773.1:732666-759616 GCF_001522545.3 Parus major
CCCAACCACACCCGCCCAACTACACCCAGTCAACTACACCCACCCAACTACACCCACCCAACTACACCCAGCCAACTACACCCAGCCAACACGCATCCAACTCCACCCAGCCAACTCACACCCAGCCAACTCACACCCAACTCCATCCACCCAACAAAATCCACCCAACTACACCCACCCAACTCACAGCCAACTCCACCCGCCCAATTCCACACATCTAACACACACTCAACTCCACACATCCATCTCCACCCACCCAACACTCACCCAACTCCACCCATTCTCCACCCTCCCAACACTCACCCATTCTCCACTCACCCATCTCCACCCACCCATTCTCCACCTGCCCAACACTCACCCATTCTCCACTCACCCATCTCCACCCACCCAACTCCACCCATCCATCTCCACCCACCCAACTCCATCCATCTGATTCCACCCACCCAACACTCATCCACCCGCCCAACTCCACACCCCACTGCAGAAAACCTGGAGCCAAAGCCAAGCGCTCACCTCGCAAATCCCTGGGGCAGCTCTCCAAGGCCATAGAGGGGGTACAGGTAGGGGCTTTTCCCGTACCGAGCCAGGGACTCACTGTACAGCTTGATCCTGTTGATTGTTTCTTGGCAGGGTTGGTCTAGATAGCTGGGAAGGACAGATGCACCATTTGGGATGTTTCCCAAACCGGCACTTCCAGCAGAACACTCTGGAAAGCAAAGCCCTGACTTCCCATGACGTTTCCTTCCCACCCTCCAGCTGCTCCTGGTGGTGCTTCCCTGGAAGTTCCCTTTTTAGGAGCATTCCGTGGTACATTTTTTACCCAGGAACCCTCAAAGTTTAAAATAACCAATCCATCCCATCATAATCAAATCCCAGGATTTGGGGGAGCGACTGACCCCCCACTTACTCATCAGTCCTGTAGAGAGCGAGGGCGTGGCCTGTGAAGTCAATGACATCTTGGCCCAGGTCAAACTTCTTGTACACGTCCCTCATGGTGGTTTTCTTGGGATCCACACCCTCGAAGGTCCGCGGGTCGTTCTCGTCAAAGTTGGCCACGTACACCAGGAACTTCCTGAACCGGCGCTTCTCAAACAAACCCATTAAACCTAAAACCGAGGTTTGGTGAGAACCCAGAATCAGGGTTTGGTGAGAACTCAGCAGAACCAGGGTTTGGTGAGAACCCAGAATCGGGGTTTGGTGAGAATCAAACAGAACCAGGGTTTGGTGAGAACCCATCAGAACCAGGGTTTGGTGAGAACCCAGAATCGGGGTTTGGTGAGAACCCAGAATCGGGGTTTGGTGAGAATCAAACAGAACCAGGGTTGGGTGAGAACTCAGCAGAACCAGGGTTTGGTGAGAATCCATCAGAACCAGGGTTGGGTGAGAACTCAGCAGAACCAGGGTTTGGTGAGAATCCATCAGAACCAGGGTTTGGTGAGAATCAAACAGAACCAGGGTTTGGTGAGAATTAAACAGAANCAGAACCAGGGTTTGGTGAGAATCAAACAGAACCAGGGTTTGGTGAGAACTCAGCAGATCCTCAGTGACTTTGGTGGCTTTTCCATGATCAGCAGTGAGTAAGAACCACCGAGTGTTCAAACAAGGAATGATTTGGGTTGGAAAGAACCCTAAAGGTCCTTAGTTCCACCCCCATGGGCAGGGACACCTGCCACTGTCCCAGGCTGCTCCAAGCCCTGTCCAACGTGGCCTTGGACACTTCCAGGGATCCAGGGGCAGCCACAGCTTCTCTGGGAATTCCATTCCAACTCCTCCCCACCTTCCCAACCAGGGATTCCTTCCCAAGATCCCATCTAACCCTGTCCTCCTTCAGCCTAAGGCCATTCCCTGTGTCCTGTCCCTCAAACCCCAAGCACGAGGCTGGACAAGGCACCATTTCTGCACTTGAGCTCTCCACAAACTGCAGAAGCAAGGCTGGACCTGCTGAAACGTGAGGGCAGAGGCAGCACCTCCACTCCTGCCAGGATGGGTGTCCACACAGGAGACGTGGCCAAACCGAAGGAATTTTCAGGAATATTCCTGATTCCGTCAGGAATGGAGGAAAAGCTTTTTCCATGAGGAAAGCTCAGACAGATCTGAGGCTTTCACTGCAAGGAGTCGCTTCATCCGATTTTTCAGAGCTGCTGCTGAACGCATCCCACGTCTGGAGCTCATGGAATGCCCTCTGGACCCTAATGGATTTCACCACGCTGTTATTAGTTTTATTTGAGGAGTGAAATTTAAATAGGCAATAATTAAGGTTTGAGGTGCCACACGTCGGGATTAGTCATTGCAATTTGCCTGCAATGTTTTTCACGCGGACAATTCCGACGAGGACGCCACATCAAATATTTATGGCAGAGCTGGGAGCATGAGCCCCAGATGGAACCTCTCGAGGAAGGAAAACACTGCCAGGATCTCACCAGAATCTCACTGAACAGGCAGCTTGGAAGCTCCAAGAGCTCAGCAAACCCAAGGCTCATGCTGCAAGGGGTGTGTGAAGTCAAAGAGGAGCAGGAGAACCCTAAAGATGCTCTTTAACACACGAGGAGCATCAAGAATATCCCAAGGGATGGGTTTGCCTCTGTTTAGGGGATTCAGAGGGGACAGATAAGGTGCAGCTACTCACTGGAGGCCAAAGCTTCTGCCTCAGTGGAAGGAACTTTGTAGATCTTTCCTCCCTTGTAGACGAAGCTGCCCTCGATCACCTTGAAGTCCAAGTAACGAGTAACTTCTGTGTAAAGCAGCATCTTCACCAACTGACCTGCAAGGGTGTTTGGCACGGTCAAACACGGACACGGCAGCTCCTCCACCACAACAAACCCTTCCCCAAGCTCCATTCCCACAGCAGGCTGAAGATAAGCTGGGACTAAAGCACCCAAGCCTCGCCTGGGATCTCTCTGTTCTTCCACTGCAGCAGCCCTGAGGGAGACACTGCACAATCCACCATTCCCTGGTGCTCCAGGATGAAATTCCAGCAGCCTGGGGTTGGTTTTAGGGAGCTGGCCCTGCACTGGAAACCCCTTCAAGGATTTCCTTTAGACCGTGTACTGGAGCACATGGATTCAAGGATGAGGATTCCAAGGAATGACAGCTCCATCCCAGCACCCAGCACCAGCCCAAGGAATATTTGGGAGCTCAGGATCACTCACCATTAGCCATAAGGAATTTTGGAATGAGGTCCACGTTCCAGTCTCTTCCCCGCCCCATAGATTCTGGTGGAGTTCCCGGGAGATTAAACCTTTTGTAGAGCTTTGGAGAGAGAATACAGAACTTATTATAGCCCAGGAAATGTGTCTGGGTGTCATTTCTCCCACACATGGACACACTTTCCGCCCCCACAGCTCCAGGCTGAACACAAGCTCTTCAGAGCCAGCTGCTGGCTGCAGTTTCAGCTCCAATTTGAGTTTGGAACACACAAACACATCCAGTGAATTGTTACAGGAAGAACCAGGCTGTGTAATTCTGTTCTTCCAGGCTTTCTCCATCCAAGGATTTGGGAATTTATGAACGTAATAAACTGTTTACCATGACATTTCTTAGTCCAATTTACAATTTAGCTGAAGAGTTTTAACATCCAGCTGTAACAGCTCTGGAATGCTCCAGAATTTGCTCAGATTCCAGCTGGGAATTCCAGGAAACAAGCACAACCCACCAACTCCAAACACCCCACACTGGTGTTTTCCCCACTGTTACCCGGTGAGGAGGTGCTATAAAACTTCCTTACTCAAAGGAAATCCTTGGAGTCATTAATTTGAATTAATTCCCAAGGCTGAGTGGGAATAAATCCCGGGAAGGACACGAGGATGGGTCTCTCTCCACACTTACATCTTCCAGGGGTGTAATGGATGCACTTTCCCCTCCGTAGTAAGAGTTCCGATCCATGTGAAGGACTTTCTTTCCGTTCACTGACATAATCCCAGAGAGGATGCATTCCTGCAGGAAGGAAAGGATGCAAGGGACAGGTGAGCTGCACTGGAGCCTCCTGCTTCCCGTTCTTCCCTATGGAAAAACATGTTCAGACAGCTCCACTGCAGGTACCTGCAGACAAGCAAAGCTGTTGCCTCATTCCAGAACTCAAGCACCTCCTGGAGGAAAATTAACCTTTTAATGAATTTATTGTTTGCTCTGGGCAAGCTGGGAAAGGGGTTAGAGCTACACAGCCATCATCCAGCAAAGCTTCCCAGAGGAATTTTTTGGGAATTCCATACATTTGAGCCAAAGGAAAAGCTGTCTTCTAAGGCAGCAGCTCTCAGTTTTAAAGATGTCCACAGAGAGGCAGCAGGAGCATGAAATCTTACCTGGATTTCAGTCTCCTCAGAACCTCAATTATTAATATTTGCCACACTGGGACACTCAGGGTAATCAACAGCTTCTCTCAGAGAGCAGCATAAACAATGAATAGAGGCACTTGGGCTGAGCCTCACCACGGAGCACATGCAGGCTGCAGAACCAGCTCAGGCCTTGCACAACAAAATCCCCATTAAAACACGACTTTGCACCATTCCCCAGCCAAAGGGCTCAACAAAAACTCTGTCTGTGTGCTTAGGACAGCTTATCTTGGAGGTTTTAGCGATCCTGCTCTGCCTCAGCTCTCACCAGCAGCAGAATTTGGCTGCAGCAGAGCTCTTTTTGCTGTCTCCCATCTCACTGTTAGTTCCTGGCCACATCTCACATGTTGGAGGGGGCTTGGAGCAGCCCGGTGCAGAGGAAGGTGTCCCAAGGGTGGCAGGATGGTTTGTAAGGTCCTCTCCACCCAAATCATGTTGTTCAGTTTGTAAATCCCCATCCAGCTGCTGAGAGATCCCAGTCTCCAGGAGATCCTTCCTGTTTATTCCTCAAGCACCTCAGTCAGGATCCTCCTCCTGTGCCGCTTCCCCCTCCCGTGGAGTGCAGGAGGTTCATTTCCAACTCCAGACTGACCAGTGCAGGTGTCAGGCAGGAAAACCACCAACACCAGGAGGTTCCCTCTGTGGATTGTTTGTGTAAATCCTGACTCCAGTCAATCCTCGGTGTAAAGGAAGCTGTAAAATCAACTTCCCCAGCAGCTCTCAGGGGTTGTTTTGTTCCGAAGGTCAGACATCTGGAGGAATCGCTGGCTGAGGATTTGCTGTGCTGCTGCTTCCAGGTGGGAATGGGAAAACCTTCTCAGGTCTGTCACCAAAATCCAGCCAAGGACTCGAGGAGCAAAGCTGGAGCTGCCTCATGCACAGCAAAGACGCTCTGAATCCAATCCCTGAAGTCATGGAAGATTTCCAGCACGGTGCCCACAAGGCTTCTTGATCACCACATGGACTGGGAGTAGTAAGCCACAGTGCTTCCCACAAAAGCTCTCCATGATCCATCAGCTGCTCCTTCCAAGGATCCTACAAGGTCCCTCTGTTTTTCCCCACAGGCTGGAGCAAGCAGAGACCCCGTGTGAAGTCACTACTCAAGGCCTACAACGCTGAGTAACCGCAGGAGTAAAAGTGACGAGAGCGTTAATGATTAACCCCAGCCGAGGCAGGGCTGTCACACCAAGGGCATCATCACCAAGCAGTTCAATTCACCAAGCTCTGTGGTTGGACTCCCTGTGATTTATCCCCCCTGGAACATCTCCCAAAATGTTCCAGAGCTCTGCCAGATGGTGGCACAGGACTGCAAGTGTCCATGCTGGAGCTGAGCCACAAGGAAGCCAAGCAGGATCAAAAGGAAGGATGGAGCTCCAAAGCTACATCCACTGGTCAGGATGTCAGCTGATTTCAGCCACCCACTTCAGCTCCAAGCATTCCTTGCTCTGTCTTCCCAAAAAAATGAGACTGTGCATCCCTTCTTCAGGCCACCTGTCCAAATTCCCAGCATCCCTCGGAGCCAATCTGGGCAACAGCGGATCCAAGAGGCCTCGAGTTCCTCTTCACTCTTCTTTCACACCGTGGGGACTGAGGAGGAGCCACCACACTGCTGTTCAACCCCAGAGCTCACTGAACACGAAATCCTGCACAGCCCTTTCAGGCCACTTCCCTCTGCAGCCACAAAAAGCACAAGGGCTGCACAATGGACTTATCCTCCCAGCTCAGCAATTCCTTTGGATGCCGTGCTGGCTGCAGGACCAGGCCCCGCTTGATGCGTGACGCTGTCGTTCGGGTCAGGGAGCGAGGAAAACAAACGGCCTGTGCTGATAAGGGGAAGGCTAGGAAGAGTTTAGAGCACAAATAAAAAAGGGGAAGCATCAAGAGTTCAAATCTGAGCATTTTTTGCTGCTTTGGAAACGTTGTCAGCACCAAACAGGAACAGGGAGGAGGCAGCAGGGAGAGCTCTGGGTATCCAGATCCAGCAGAATCCTCATGGAAATTGTGCCTGAGCCAGGTCAGGTTACGAGGAGCTCCCAGGAGCTCTTTGTGCTGCTGAAGGAAGGACGGAGCGAGCCTGAGCACCAGCGATGTCGTCCACAGCAAATGGAACCCGGGAGAAACCTGCACTGGCAATGTGGAGACAGCACAGTGTGAATCCATGGAGATAAAAATAAGGAGGAACTTGGAGGTGTTGGAGTTTCCATGCCTGTTTAAGACCATCAGCTCTTCCCTGGAGCGCAGGAGCTGGTGGTGAGCAGCCCTCGTGCACGCAGAGGCCTTGGGGAATGGAGGGAAACAAGGAGGTTTCCGTGGACTTTCTCCAAGTAGGGCGGCAGTTCAGGAAGGCTCAGACAGCCCGATGGAAACTCCAGCCAGCGGAGGGAGGATTGGGCACCGAGCATTGAGCAAAATCCCTTCGGCTTCAGGAACGGGCTCTGGCATCACCCGGCTCTTTCTTGGAAAGGCAGGGCTGTGCTGTGGCCAGAGAGTCACACCAGGGCTGGGTCTCCAGGCTGGACCTCTGGAGATCCTCGGTCCAGCCCAGGCAGGGTCACCTGGAGCAGGTGACACAGGCAATCCTGCCTGAGCCAAAGCTCTGCTCACCCTAAAGACTGCACTGAACAATCTCCTCTGCTGGCAGGGCGTGATGCAGTGACAGGGACACTCCTCACAGCCACTCTGAGAGAGGCTCTTTAGGCAACGAGGCTCCTGTGAATGAACACATCCCAAAGCAGAGTTTGGCTCCCACGCTCCGACTGAAAGTGAATCCGGATCTTTGGGATGGATCTGAGCAGCTTTAACTGAGTGGGGAGGCAGCTGGCAGGTAAGGAGCTTAGTTGAGCCTGCAAAGAGTGAAACCTCAGCAGGAACAGAGCGTTCACCTACTGGGGCAGGACTGGAGGGTTTCATTCTCCCCAAAATTCATGGAAATAACTTGGTAGAAGCACAGAGGGCACAACATCCTGCTCTGAGATAACCCAGTGAGGAAGTACCGAGCCACTCCCACACCACAGAGGTGGAAATTACAGTGACCTGGGAAATTACAGTGACCTGAAAAGAGAGGTGTGAAAGTACAGCCACGAGGAGCTCTCCAGTCTGTGACCACTGCAGCAGATTAAAAACCAGTTTGTGCAGTAGGTCTGCAGGAAGATGATCCCTAATCTGCCACACACGGAAAGCCTAAGACAAGGACCTTAAAGCTATTAAAGCTCCAGCAACCTGGAGAATCCATTCCCACCAGGAATGAGGTGGCTGGAAGATCCAGCAGGGCCTGGCACTTCACACTGATCCATGCAGGAGGAGCCATGGAGTTCACTGCAGCTGCTGGAAGTCTGAGGGGTTGTATCAGCAGTAATTCAGGATTATTTTTCCCCGCAGGGCTAAGACACATCTCTATGAGCTGGCACTGACACGGGGTCTCTGATTAGTGCACAAAAGGGAAAAGCTGAAATAGTTTGAGTGCCAGTAATCCCAGTCCTAAAGCTGCCTTTAGTCCTTCAATACTGCTTGAGGAAGAGATTAACACCTGAAATATTCATGTTGCACTTCCAGATCCATCCCAGTGGAATTTCCACGTGCACTTGCTGGCCCCACGGACCCAACCAGAGTGACCGCTACAATGGATGGATTTGTGCTGTTCTACAAAGCCTCCAACCACTCATTCTTCCTCTTTAAACCAACAACTCCCTTGGAAAGGAGTTCCAAGTTGTTGAAACAACTCTCCATTTGGAAAAAAGAAAATAAACCTCCAAATCAGCAGCAGAGACACAACCTCAGAGCTGCAACAAGGGCCTGATGGGGCTCCAGCAGCAGAATCCAGGAGCAGCTTGAAGGAAAGGGATGCAAACATCACCAGAACTTCCAGGACAGCTCCTTTGGAAAAGGAAAGGAACAACTGGATGTGTTTCTAGTTCCTTTTCCTCAGGAAGCCTGTGCCTGATATCAAAGCTGGAGGACCAACCTGCAAGCTTCATTCCTTCAGCCCAGCCTGATCCAGCTCTGCTCCAACACCATCCACCAGCCAACACCAGGAATTCTGGCTGCACCAGGACCTCTGGGTTCCGTTCTTTTCCACATGAGCTGCTCAAGATGAGGTTCACCCTAACTGGTATTTCAGAGGGAAAGCCAGGGCACCAGAAGCAACATGCCCGCTCCTGGATATTCCCAGGCTCTGGAGTTTGGTCAGTACACCTTAAAGTGCGGCCCTAATTTATTCCTTTTAACTCAACTGCTGCTCATTAGCAGGAGCTTGTCTTAAAAGTGATTTCACAAGAGGCCTTTTGTCAAATTTACACTGGCATTTGTCAGTTTGAGATTAAGCCCTGCTGTTCACCAACTTGATACCCCGCTCACACTAAAGCATAAATTAACATTTTAATGGAGCTCGGATCTATTGGAGGCCCCTTCACTACAAGCTCATTATATTTCCTCTCCCCAAAAGTCCCTTTCCCTGCTTTGCTGAGCCAGGGGCAGGCTTTAGGAGAGACTCCAGCTTTCCCTATCAAAGGGAAGAAGCTTTTTCCTCCTCAGCCATTCCTCCACCTCAAAGGAAGAACCTTGAAAGGAATGAAAGCAACTGGAAAAGTTGGGTGTCCCCTACAGCAGACGCTCCCACACTTTGCACATTTCCTTTGTGTCACATTCCAGGTTTGTTCCCAAACCCAAAGGATGATAATCCAGCTCTGCCTTCGGTGGGGTCCTGTGTCAGCAGCCACCATGCCTCTGGTCAATCACAGCGCCCAAACCACAGGAGGAAACGTGTGGATTTCAATTTAATCACCATCCCCAGTGGGGGAAATCCCTGCCGGGCCAACCCCAAAGAGATGCCTTTGTCCAGCCACCTTTCCCCACTAACAGGAGGGAACAAAAGCAGGAAAGGCCGTTGCACAAGGAGGAAAACCTCTCCACCATATTGGATTTTCTTCCCCCCTTCTCCAAACAATGCCTCGCATTTATAACCTGCAATCCGCCCTCCCGTGGCATCTCCCGGCCTCCAGGGATGCAGGAACCGGGAGAAATCGTCCTGCAAACCTCCGGGGCAGCGGCACTGCCGTGGTTTTTTTCCCCCAGGGCTGCCTCCGGCGAGGGCTGCATCCTCCACAATAGGACAAAGCCCCAGCACGGCTCATCCCCTCCCTCCGCCGCACCCCCATCAGCTGTCAGCTTTCCTTAGGGATCACCGGGATGCAGCGACATCGCAGCAAAGGGGGTTTTTTTGGAGGGGGGAATAAGGGGAATTTGACAGGCTCGCCAGCCTCCCATCCCCCTCCTGCTGCAGTCAGGGCTGGATGGAGCCGAAGGCTGCAAAGGCGGAGCGGGAATGGGGATGGAGAGGGGGGGGATAACCAGGGCTGCCTCCACCCTGCACAAACCTGCAGCCACGTTAGGTTTGTGGTACGGGGTGGGGGAGAGGCGGGGGAAGAGATGTGTGAAGGGAAAAAAAAAAAAAAAGAAGGTAATGATTTCAAAAATAAATAAAAGGCAAAAAAATGCCCCTCGGCGTTTTATTGTCCGAGTGTCCCCCACGCCCTCCCTCCGCAAAACAACCGCATTTCCTGGGGCCTCCTGGGAACGGCGGGGATCGGAGGTATATCCAAACACGAGGAGTTGGTGTAAAATATATATATATATATATATATAAATCATATAAAAACCCCACCCAGGGGTCCAGTTAGGGACGGGGAGAAAGACCCAGGGTGGGGACGGGATTGGAGCTGGGGGGTGCTGTGAGAATTAATGATGGGGAAATGGCCCAGGGGTCCCTCCGGGGTGGGGGTCACACGAACCAGACCCCCGGGGTAATGCTGAGGGGCGGAGGATCCCAGGCTGGGTTGGAGATGAATGGGAAAGGATCCAGGGTGGCGGTGGGACTGAAGCAGGGGGGGTGCTGTGAGAATTAATGATGGGAGAAAACACTCAGGGGTCCCCAAGGGGGTCATATACACCAGACCCCCGGTAATACTGGGGATGGGGACGGGGGCAAACACCCAAACAGAGGCGGGGGGGCTACGAAGGACAGGTGACAGCTGAATAAAACCACCTGAATGGGGCGAGTGGGGTGATAATCAAGTGAGAAACTGGCGAGGGGATAAAGACCCCAGTGCCCGAGGCGGCGGCGGCTGGGGGCGGGGGGGCTCAAACCCAGGCTGGGGGGGATGATCAGGTGATAGACGGGCAAAAGGACAGCGGCTCCCGGGTGGGTGAGAGATGGGGAAGGGGGTCAGCCGCAGGAGCCGGGGGATGGCGGAGGGGGGGCGGCGGGGCGGGGCAGGGCGGCGGCCGCCCGCAGCAGGCCCGAGGCGCGAGCGGGTGGCGGCTGCTCCTCACCGTGAGGCCGGTGCCCAGCACGATCACGTCGTACTCCTCATTCATGGCGGCGCGCGGTCTCTCGGGGGTCTCTCGGCCGGGGCTGAAGCGAACCGGGCGCTACGCGGGGGCCGCGGGAGCGCGAGAAAATGGAGCCGCCGCCGTGAGGGGACCGCGCCGGGAGGGGCGGGGCCGGGCCACCTGCGCCCCGCCCACGCGCCTGCCAATCAAAGCGTTTTACGTCACGCCATTGGCTGACGGAGCCGTCACTCAAAGGGCGGGAGCGCTGCGCGCGCGAGCGGCGCTGCCACCGTGGTGGGGGCGCGGCGCGCATGCGCAGTTCCATGGCCGCCCCTACGGGCTCGGGCTGTGCATGGGGGAGCCTGAATTTGGGGAGGGGTCCTAAATTTGGGGGGATTTTCCTCAATTTGGGGGGATTTTCCTCGATTTAGGGCCGGATCCTCTACTTGGGGAGGTTCTTAATTTTGGGGGTCCTATTTGAGTGATGCAATTTAAGGGGATTCTCTTTTTTTGGGGGGGAAATCCCAAATTTTAAGGATCCTTAATTTCAAGGGCGTCCTCAGTTTGGGGATATTCCTTAATATCGGGGAGCTCCTCAATTTTGGGGTTCTCTGGGGTGCATCCTTAACTTCGGGAGGTCCTTATATTAATTAGGGGGGCTTTAATTGAATCCCCCCCATCCCATCCAGTGCTTTTCCATCCCATCCCATTCCCAAACCACTTTTGATGGGAAGTTCTAACGATCCCAAAATTAGGCTGAATTCCCACTTTTCCTTCTCCCACAATTTCTCCTCTTTCCACACCGAAAAACGGATTTTTCCTCTCGTCCGCGTACGGAAAATCCCGAGGTTTTCCAGAAGATTTGGGCTTTTCCTCGTGTTTCAGGGTGGGAGAAGCTCCCAAAAATTCTGCCCGGGGACGGGAGCAAAGCCCGGCTGTAAGAATGGTTTGGAGAAGCTGGAGGGGTGGACGGGGATCCGCCGGGATTTTGGGTGGCCAAGTAGCAGGTACGGGATTCCAGGAAGGAAAGATCCCAGGAAGGACCCCAGGAATGATGGAAGGATTCCGGGAAGGAAGGGAAGATTCCAGGAAGGAAAGATTCTGGGAAGGAAAGAATCCAGGAAGGAAGAAAAGATTGATTCCAGGAAGAATTGCAGGAAGAAAAGAATGAAGAAATCCAGAAAGGAAGGATTGATTCCAGAAAGAATTCCAGAAGAATTCCAGGAAGGAAGAAAGGGTTGATTCCACAAAGAATTCCAAGAAGAAAGGAAGGAAGGAAAAATTCCAGGAAGGAAGGAAGGATTCCAGGAAGGAAGGAAGAATTCCAGGGAGGAAGAAAGGATTGATTCCAGAAAGAATTCCAGGAAGAATTCCAGGAAAGAAGGAAGGAAGAATTCCAGGAAGGAAGGATTCCAGGAAGGAAGGAAGGGTTGATTCCAGGAAGGAAGGAATGAAGAAATCCAGAAAGGATTCCAGGAATAATTCCAGGAAAGAAGGAAGGCAGAATTCCAGGAAGGAAGGGAGGATTCCAGGAAGAAAGGAAGGAAGGATTCCAGGAAGAAAGGAAGGAAGGATTCCAGGAAGAAAGGAAGGAAAGCAGAATTCCAGGAATTCCAGCATTCCAGGAAGGAAAAACTACAGCTCTGTTTCAGCCCTCACCAGGAATTCTCATCCTGTGGGGACGCGCAGCTCAGGGTGGGACAGGAATTGGGAGAGGAGAGCCAGGGAGTGAATCCCCGGAAAAGTGGGAAGGAAAATCCCAAAGGGAATCCAGGAAAAGCCCAGGAGAATCCCCATCCCCGCAGGGATTTTGGGGTCAGCTGGAGGTGGCACTTGGGGACACGGCTGTGCAGGGGGACAGTTCCTCAACGAGGCCTTTCCCAACCTCAACCATCCCAGGATTCCATGGAAAAATCCCAGATGGGACTCGGAGCAATCCCTCACCCTCAGCATCATCCCAGGAAAACCTGGAGAGTCCACCTGGGCAGGAGTGGGAGGCTGGAGCAGGACCTGGAGCAAATCTAGAGGAATCCATGGAATTGTTCCAAGGGCTGGAGCCCCTCTGCTCTGAGCCAGGCTGGGAGAGCTGGGAATGTTCTCCTGGAGAAGGGAAGGATCCAGGGAGAGCTTCCAGAACACTCCAGGGCCTGGAGGGGCTCTGGGAGAGCTGGAATTTGGGAAAGGCCTGGAGGGGCAGGAGCCAGGGAATGGCTCCAGATTGGAAAAGGGGAATTGGGGTGGGATTTGGGAAGGAATTCCTGGCTGGGCTGGAATTCCCAGAGAAGCTGTGGCTGCCCCAAATCCCTGGAATGTCCAAGGCTGGGTTGGACAGGGCTTGGAGCATCCTGGGATGGTGGAAGTGCTGGAAGTGGATGATCCTTCCAACCGAAACCATTCCATGATTCCAGAATTCCCTGCAGCTGCCACACCTGGAATTTTTTTTGCCCCAGCGCCAAGGCTGGAAAAGGTGGAGGAACAACAATTCCAAAGCTTTGTTCTCCTGGGCTCTGCTCCAGGTTGCTTCCCTGGGCTCCCTGTGAGCCATTCCCATGGGAATTCAGTGGGATTCATTCCCAGGGACACAAAGGTTTGTTAAATCCTTGCAGCTGGGAAAAAAAATGGGAAGGGCTTTTCCCTGTGTGAATTTTTCAGGAATAAAACTGAATCCATGGTCTTTTCCCGACCCTCAAAATTTATTCACGTTCCCCTTTGTGTTTTGAAGGTGTTTTCATGTTTTTAAGGAGTTTCCCATTTGTGTTTCCATGGATATTTGGAAACATTCCCGCTGATTTTTCACAGGCTCGTCAGCAATCCCGGTTTTTATGGATAAAAAATTTTAGGGATATTGGGAGGACACAGCAATTCCATGGTTTATTAGAATTAGAAATAAATAGGAATGAAGCAGCCCCTTGCATTTCCAGCTGTAGGAAAGAGCTGGATTTACGTAGGGATCCGGGATTTTTAGAGGAATAAAACAATTTCCTCACCAACCCAGGGGCTGATCCAGCTCCCACCACAATTCCTGTGAGTTTGAGTGAGAATTTCACATTTAACTCATTCCCTTCCTGATTTTTAACCTCTGCCATCCCAAAAAAGAGCAGAATTCCAGCAGTTTTTAAGTCCTGGCGTTACAAACAGACGAGGACACGTCATTTTTTTTTAATGGAATTTATCATTCCAGCTGCACAAACCCAACAGCTGCAGCTGCTCTTACCTTATTGTGAATTCCAGGTTTCCAAGAGCAGATTTTTTGGGATTTAAAGTTCATGGGTTCTGGGAATTGCCCAGCATTCCAATCTGGAATAAAAGAGTTCCTTGTTTCAGTCTGATCCAAAGATTCCCGATGTCCTCCCAGGGCTGAGGTCCCACCACGGATTCCTGCAGATTTTGGGATCAACTCTGGGATACAAAAAGGATTGAAAGGTTGGTGCAGCTTCAAGAGCCTCAAAATTCCAGGAATTTCAGGGATTAGGGGAGAGCAGGTCCATGAAGAGCTGGAAAATCAATGATCCAGGTGGATTTTGTGTGGAAATTGCCAGGAAAAGCCGTGAGGATCCCGAGAAGTGGAGATTTCCTTGGATGGTTCTGTTTCAGGGAGCTGCATGGGAAGAGGGGAAGCTCAGCCCTGGAATCTGGAAATGAAAGAAGAAAATTAATTTATTTATAAACTTATATTATAAATTTATAAATAAATGTATATTAAAATTTATAATAAATAAAAATATATTTATTTATATATTATAATATACAATCAATTCTATAAAATGTGTAATTATTCTATAATTATAAAAATAAATTACTAATAATTTACTAAATAATTTATTTAGTAAATATATATTAAATCAATATAAATTAAATAATAATTACAAATAATTTACTTAATAAATTTACTAATTAATAATTAATTAGTAAATAATAATTTTAGAAAATACATAATTATATATTATATAAAATATAATTATATAATTATTATTATACATAAAATAAAATTATTTTTATTATTTATAAATTATTTATATAATTTATATCATGTCTATATCATTATATCATATCTAGTTATTATTTATATAATTTAGAAATTATTATAATTATTATCTATATTATATATTCTATATAATATTCTATAGAATACTACATATAAATTATTAAAATTATTATAATTCTTAAAATTCTTCTATTTTCTATTTTTCCTTCTATTTTCTTCTATTTTAATTATAAATTATTATACTGATTATAAATTATTATATTATATATAATTTTATATATTTATTATACCAAAAATATAATATATAATTATATATAATATAATATACAATAAATATAATATAATAAATATAACATAATGTAATAAATATAATGTTACATTATAATATAATATATAATGTATATAAAATATTATATAGTATGTAAAATATTGTATATGTAATATAACAATGTTTATTGATATATAATATATAAAATATAAAATATAAAATATAATATGCATAATACATAATTTTTATATATTATACATAATATAATATATAATAAATAATATAAAACTTATTATAAATTCTATAATTTAGCATTATAAATAATAAAATTATTTTTATCAGAGGCAGGAACGTGATAAAAACATGGAATTGTTGAGGTGGGAAAGGACCTAAAGATGATTTAATTCCAAACCAAGGGAAAAGCTCCCACTCTCCCAGGTTGCTCCAACCTGGCCTTGGACACTTCCAAGGATGGAACAGCCACAACTTTTTTGGAAAACCTGTCCCAGGGAAGAGCCCAGCCCCATCCCCTCCACAACATTTGGAAATAATCCTATTTCAAACATTTCTCCTAAATCCACTTCCCAATCCAGCTCGGCTCCTCCGCTCGATTCCAGGTAAAAATCCCAACATTTGAATCAATGTTTCCCTGACGGAAGGGGTAACCAACGTACCACGTGGAGAAGGAGCGGCTTTCCTCTTGCATTCCCTGGAAAACCTGGATGATCTCCGGCTTCCTGGCCAGCTGCCGTGCCAGCATTCCCGAGTTATCCGGAGCGTCGCGGAGTCCGGCTCGCAGCAGGACGCCGGCGGCCTCGGCGCGCTGCCCGGCGCCGGCCGCGTGCAGGGCTGGGGGGACACAACCAGCTGGGCTCATCCTGCTCTGGGATAAAATCTGGGATTCTCATGGAAGGAAACAGGTGGAGGGGGGAAATGGTGGTTTTTTCCCAGTGTGGAATGGTGGAGTGGTTTGGGTTGGGATAAAGTTGTGGAATTAATCTTGGGATCATTGAGTGTGAGCTTCCATCCTGCTGCCATGGACAGGGAGCTTCCACTGTCCCGGAATTCCTTCCCAAATCCCATCCCAAATTTCCCTTTTCCAATCTGCCATTCCCTGTGTCCTGTCCCTCCAGGCCTTGTCCCCAGTCCCTCTCCAGCTCTCCTGGAGCCCCTCCAGGCCCTGGAATGTGCTGGAAGCTCTCCCTGGATCCTTCCCTTCTCCAGGAGAACATTCCCAGCTCTCCCAGCCTGGCTCCAGAGCCTGACATTGGATCCATCTCCTCTCCAAGGAATTGATGGACCCAGGGCCTTCCCTTGCAATCTCAGGAAGCCACCAAGGCTCTCCCTTCCCTTTCCCTCTCTTTCCCATCCCCATTTCCCAGAAAAATCCCTCGGGATGGATTTGGAGCCTCCCAAATCCCAGAATCCCGGAATGCTTTGGGATGGGATCCAGGGACCTTCAATCCCATCCCATTCCAATCCCCCCATCCCAGGCTGCTCCAACCCTTCCTTGGCCATTCCCGGGATCCAGGGGCAGCCACAGCTGCTCTGGGAATTCCAACCCAGCTCTTCTCCACCCTCACTGTAAAAGAAAAAATCTCCCTGTAATCCAAACGAGGTTTCCTGATCCCTCTGGATAATCCTGCTGTGGATGAGAAGCTTCCCAAGGACGCAGTGACCCAAACCCAGCCAAGGAGGAGCAACAGGAAAAAACATCCCAGGGCTGGATGAGCTCAGCAGAGCTCGGATTAAATCCCGGAGGAGGCAGAGGGAGAGGTGGTTCCGCTAAAACCTTTCACCAAACCCCAGGGCTGGGCAATTCCCCAATGGCTGAAACCCTTTGTCCATTTTTTTTCCCCAAATTTTTAATTTTTTTAGGGTTTTTTTTGGGAGATGCTGATGCAAGAGCTTGCCTGAGCTTTTCCCGCTGGGAATGCCGACGCTCCAGCATCGCTATAGCAACTCTATTTCCGTGCCAGCTCCCTGGTATTATTTGCTCATCAGCCATTTCCAGGCTGATTTGCTAAGGAATTGAGGTTGGAGAGCTCGATCCATGTGTTTGTCCATCCAACCTGCTTCCAACAGGATCATTCCAGAGAAATTTCATCGGGAGAAGGTGGCATTGGAGCTCCTCAGGTGAAAAATAAGCAGGGAATTCCCAATTTGTCACTCTGTTCTTCCCCCAGCCCCTCCCAGGGAAAAGCTCCAGCAGAAATTCCAGTAAATTGAAAGCCAGGGAATGCAAAATGCCCAAAAAAAACTGGGATGGATCCATGGTGTTGCTCCCAGAGCAAATGTATCCATGGATTTGGCATCTCCCGTGCATGCAGAGGTTGGGATGCGCTCGTGGAAGCTCCAGGTGTCACATAAAGCTTGGAAAAACAGCTTGGAATTCTCACCAGAACGGCCCTTCCCATCCTTAGCCTGGATATCAGCACCGAGGGACAGCAGGGTCTGGATGGTTTGTCCATGTCCTTCCTGCAGAAGGTGGGATTTGGGATCAGCTCTGCGCTCGGATCCATCCCTGACCTGGAATTGCTCTGCCCTGCTCAGGTCTGGGGGATCCAGAGGATCTTGGAGCAGATGGAAATCAAGGTCAGCTGCCTGTGGCAGGGAAGATCAGATCCATGAGGCAGGAATTGCTCCAGCTGCTGTGATCCCACGGGAATTGGCCAGAAAAGTCCCACCAAGCACCTTCCTAAAAATCCCAGAATGGTTTGGGTTGGAAAAAATCCTTAAAGATCATCCAATTCCAACAACAGGGACACCTTCCCTATCCCAGGCTGCTCCAAGCTGGCCTTGGACATTCCAGGGATCCAGGGACAGCCTCACCTGCTCTGGGAATTCCAGCCCAGCCAGGAATTCCTTCCCAAATCCCATCCATCCCTCTGGCAGTGGGGAGCTGTTCCCTGTGTCCTGTCCCTCCAGGCCTTTCCCAAATTCCAGCTCTCCCAGAGCCCCTTTAGGCCCTGCAATGTGCTGGAAGCTCTCCCCTTCTCCAGGAGAACATTCCCAGCTCTCCCAGCCTGGCTCCAGCCCTGGAGCTCTCTCCAACTCTGAGTTCCAAACCCCTCCAGGATTCCCAGAAGATCTGGAGTTGATTTTTCCAGGGTTATTCCAACCCAAGGAGCAGAACCTGTTGCTGATCTGGGCCGTTGCTCATCTGCCTCCCTCAGGCACCAGAATTTCCCAAAGAATTCCTCCAGGAATTCCTCTTCTTCCCTGGGAGAAAACCCAGGGATCCACAGTGTCCTCCCTCCTTCCTCTGCCAGGAATTTCAAATTCCACAGGGAAAAACCCAGCCCAGCCCCCAGCTCCCTGCAGAGGCTTTTCCAGAAATAAATCCTTTCTCCCTAAATAAAACGCCTGATTTTGGAATTCCATCCTCAGGGCCATGAATTAAGTCTTTGTCCTGAGGCCTGGGAATGGAGAGCTCTTATTTTTATCCCCCACCCACTCTTTTTTTCCCCCCTATTCCCATAGGATTCCACAGCATCTTCCCTGCTCCTGAGGCTCCCATTTCCCTGAAAATCCAATTCCATGGCAAAGCCAGGAACTGCTGTAGCTGCCACAGCCCTGGCAGCAAATTAAAAAAAAATAATTTGATTTTCCTGTGTTTAGAAATGCAAAATAAGAAAAAAAAGGGAGATAAAACCACAAACAAATGCTGCTGTAAATACAAAGTGACACCGGGGAAGGGAGAGAATCCCATCCAATCATTCCCAAATCCCAGGATTTGCTGGATTTGCTCCAAGGCACGTTATATTCCCCCCAGAGCTGTTCCACGTACCCTTGGCAACCAGAAGGGCTTTGGATGTGGATCCTGGGAGCAGGAGGCCGGGAAAACGGGAGAAAGGGCTCCTTTGTGGGAGCGGGCACGGCTGGATGGAGCCAGCATTCCCAGGGAATGGCACGGATGGTTTTGTAGGAGCAGGGCACTGGGATGGGGATTTATTCCCACCACAAGGCTCAGAGATCTGGATTTAACAGATCCCAGGAGGGATCCTGGTCAGCTGGGAAGTTCTGGGATCTGCTCTGTATTCCCACATTTTGTAGGACCAGGACACTGGGATGGGGATTTATTCCCACTACAAAGCTCAAAGGGATGTTAAAATCCAGGGCTTAACATTCCTGGATCTGAGCAGGGACAGATCCCAGATCCCAGGAGGGATCCTGGTCAGCTGGGAAGTTTTGGGATCTGCTCTGCATTCCCAGGGAATGGCACGGATGGTGTTGTAGAAGCAGGGCACTGGGATGGGGATTTATTCCCACCACAAGGCTCAGAGATCTGGATTTAACAGATCCCAGGAAGGATCCTGGTCAGCTGGGAAGTTTTGGGATCTGCTCTGCATTCCCAGGGAATGTTGCAGGACCCACAGCTCTGCTTCCCACATGGGCTGGGAGGAGGAGGAAGCTCCAGTGGCTCTGGAATTCAAAACAACTCCAGTGTGAAGGACACAGATAAAATCCCAGGAGCTTCCCCCGCCTTCCCAGCTCTCCTTTGCCACATCTCCTGTCCCTCCCCAGCTGGCAGCTGGAATTCATGAAACAAACATGGAATTCTTGGGGTGGGAAGGACCTCAGAGCCCACCCAGTGCCACCCCTTCCATGGCAGGGACACCTCACACCATCCTAGGCTGCTCCAAGCTCCATCCAAGCTGGTCTTGGGCATTCCAGGGATCCAGGGGCAGCCACAGCTTCTCTGGGAATTCCAGCCCAGCCAGGAATTCCCTCCCCAGATCCCATCCATCCCTGCCCTCTGGCAGTGGGAGCCATTCCCTGTGTCCTGTCCCTCCAGGGCTTGTCCCCAGTCCCTCTCCAGCTCTCCTGGAGCCCCTTTAGGCCCTGGAATGTGCTGGAAGCTCTCCCTGGAGCCTTCTCCTCTCCAGGAGAACATTCCCAGCTCCCAGCCTGGCTCCAGCCCTGGAGCAGCTCCATGCACTACTCTGGACTCTCCAGATCCTCCTGATGTTGCTCCCAGGGCTGGGATCTGCTGCTCCAGGTGGGATCTCCCCTCTCCCTGCTTCCCAGAAAACAGGGAATGGTCAGGAGCAGAGGATGAGCCAGGAATACAAACCCATGGTGGCAAACACCTGATCCAGCCTGACTGAGGTGCTTGGCACAAGCTTTTCCAGGGGAATTTGGGAGCAGGGACAAACCTTGGCAGCGTAGTGCAGGGCTGGCAGCCGCAGGGACGTCGCTCTCCCGTTGACATCCACGCCCAGCTCAGACACCAGGAACTGGATGGATCCATCCTGGGCTGTCACAGCTGCTCTGTGCAGGGCCTGAGCACCCAGGGCATCCACAGCTGTGGGACAGGCCTGGAATTCAGGAATATCACGGGAATAACACACAAAGGGGCTCATCCCAAAGGACAGCACCACCCTCTGGAGGTACCGGTACCATCTGGAAACTTCCAGGAGGTTTCCAAGGTCTCCCACCCTCAGTGCCTGCAATGTGAGGGTAAAACCACGGCAAAGTTCCAAACAGCTCTGGGAGATCAGCCATGAGGGAGCCCCAGCCTGCTGGGATCATCCAGGAATCAATCAATCAATCATCAATAAATTATTGACTGCAGCGCTCTGGTTCCTCCAGCATGCTCCAATGGCATTCCCTGGAGGAAATCAGGGATTTTTGGGAGAGACCACAGGAGCTGCCAGGAGAGAGGGAGGGCAGGGAGGAGCTCTGGATAACTCATGGATGGACATTCCCACCTTCTCCACAGCCTCTGGCATTCCAAGAGCTCTGACACAGCTGCCCCTGGAGCGCTGGGAATGTCCTGACCCCTCCTGCTGTCACCATCCCACAAAAGCTGTGGCTGTCCCTGGATCCCTGGAAGTGTCCAAGGCCAGGCTGGATGGAGCCTGGAGCCACCTGGGATGGTGGGAGCTGTCCCTGCCCATGGAAGGAAGGGATGGAATGAGATGATTTTTAAGCTCTTTCCAACCCAAACCATTCCATGATTCCCACTGACCTCACTCAAACCCTTCCCATCTCCAGGAGGGAATTACTTTTTTTTTTTACCACAATTCCTTTCTTTCCAATTTGGGAATTGGCTTCCCCAGTGAGGATGAAGATGTGGATCCTGGGAAAGGCAGTGAGGAATTGTAGCACTCACCTGGTGTTTTTCCAGGAGCAGCCGGGCGATGCCGACGTGTCCGTTCTGGAGAGCGTCCATGAAGGGAGTGACCCCACAGCTGTCCCTGCTGTCAGGCTGGTACTGACACCTGGGAATCCAGGAGGAAAAACCAGGATACAGCTGCTGGAAGCTCCAAAATCCTTATGGAAGGAGACTCTCAGCAGCTGGGGTTGGAAATGGAATATATAAAGCTCATCCATATCCCCTGGCTTGGTGGGTTTTAGGGTTTGGGGAATGGGGGTTTTTTTTGGGATCAGGGATCTGGTTCAGCTCGTTTGTAATTCCCTTTTTCCCTGGGCAGACGGCCTGGAAGCAGGGAATAACCAGATCCTCATGGAATGATGTGCAAAATCAAGAGCCCACCAGTCTCATTCCAGTGAAAACCAGGGAAAAATGAATTAAAACTGAATTAAAGATCACAGAGTTCTTCATGCTGGGTTGGGATGAGCTGCAATTCCCAGGAAAAGCTGCTCTGGGAATTTAGGAAGGGAACAGAGCTGCTTTAAAGCCACTTCCCAGCAATTTCCCCAGGAGCCAGGAAAGGATAAACCCAGCTTAGGGAAGCTGCCAGGAATCCCTTGGGGAATGAATCAGCAGGGAAAAGAAAGTTACATAACTGGGATTTGTGTCATAACCAAGAGGGAGCCCATTCCCATCTGGGAAAAACCTGGAAAAGCCAGCCTTGGGATGGAGGGGCAGGGCAGGAGCAGCACAAGCATCCTTTGTGTCCAAATGCTGGCAGGGAATAGGAGGTGGGGGAGGAAAAGCTGGAAAAGCTGGAAGGAGCCTGCTTACCGCTCCAGGAGCAGCTCCACAACCTGGGAACAGCCGTGCATCGCTGGGAAAAGATGGGAAAAAAAACAGGAAAAACATGGATTGATTGTGTTTTGGGGTTTTGTGTTCCTACAGCTCAGGGTGTTGATCCTTTTTGGGATGAGGGAAGGAGCTCGGGATTCAAGGGGTTTTTAATCCCATCAGTTTTTGGGTGGGATTAAAATAAAAAAAGGTTTCCTTTTGTCTGATCCCACCAGGAAATGGGAGGTAAAGCAGGGAAAAGGTGTGGAATGGGAACTGCCTGGATTGAATCTGCCACAGGATTCAGCTGGAATAAAAAGGGATTCTCCCAGTGATTTGTTCATTCCTGAGTTGGGATGTGGGAGAAGCCAGAGGAAGACAAAGGAAATGCTGGATAATGTTCCCAGCCCTCCTCAGCCACTCCCATCTCATCTCAGAGGGAAAACAACAACAGAGGGGGAGGATTTGGACCTGAGGCACTGAAATATTCCTGGTTTTTCCAGGTTTTTTAAACATTTTCACTGGATCAAAGCTTTGATCCAGCTTTTTGTTATTTTTTTCTTCCCCCCTTGCAGGTTATTTTGCAAAACAAATGGAATGGAATGTTTCTTTTTCAAGAGGAAAAAAACCAAAATATCAAAGCAAGGCTGGAGCTGCTCCATCAGGTGATGGAAAAAAGGATCCTGGGAAATGTGTGTTCCCAGGAACAGCTTCCAGCTGGAATCCCAGGGAGGAATTCCCAGATTTTGGCTCTTTGACCATTCTGAGCTGATGGAAAACACAAATTATGGGGAAGAAAAAATCCCTCCAAGCAGCACAATTCCATCTTTTATCAGGAAGAGAAGCAGGGGAAAGCTGGGATCCACTTCCTCTAATTCCCAGCTTTCTTCCCTTGGGATTGAAGAGGCAACAAAGCTGAAGCAATCAATCCTTATTAGTATAATAAATATAATAAAGTAAATATAATAAATAAAAATTTATTAAATATAAGTGTAGTAAATGTAAATATAATAAATTTTATAAATATAACTATAATAAAAGTAATATTAAAAATTAATATCAAAATAATTGCAGGAGAAAACTACTCCTCATAAATATAATAAATATAAATATAATAAAAACTAATACAAAAAATTAATAGGAAAATAGTTGCAGGAAGGAGAAAACGACCCCTCATAAATATAATAAAATAAATATAATATATAGAAATACAATAAATATAAATATAATATATAGAAATATAATAAATATAATAAAAATAATATTAAAAATTAATATAAAAATAATTTCAGGAGGGAGAAAACAACTCCTCAAATATAATAAAATAAATACTATATATAAATATAAATATAACATTAAAAATTAATATCAAAATAATTGCAGGTGGGAGAATATAGCATTAAAAATTAATATCAAAATAATTGCAGGTGGGAGAAAATGACCCCTCAAATATAATAAAATAAATATAATATATATAAAATAAATATAAATATAATAAATATAAATATAATAAATATAAATATAATAAATATAAATATAATAAATATAAATATAATATGTATAAATAAAATAAATATAAATACAATAAAAATAGTATTAAAAATTAATATCGAAATAATTGCAGGAGGGAGAAAATGACCTGTCATAAATACAATAAAATAAATATAATAAAAAATAATATAAAAAAAATAATATAAAAAATAATTGCAAGAGGGAGAAAACGACCCCTCAGCAATGCAGGAAGGCAGCTGGCCTGCTCATGGGTTACAGCCACAGCTCTGGGATGGAAATCCATGGAAAATCCATGGAAAAGGCAGTTTATCCTGACAGGATTCCCTCCACAGCCCCTCCTGCCTCAGGAGCTGGGAATATCCACTGGGAAAAGCGTGGGGATACCAGGGAGGAGCAGTTTGGGATCAAACTGAACCAGGGGCAGTGAGGGAGGTTAATTTTAATTCCCCAATTCCATCATTCCAGCCCTTCCCCACTCCCAGGGTCTGGCTGGATGAGGAAATTCCAGAAATCCATCCAAATTGTGGATGAGTGGCTTTGTCAAAGAAAGATTTCTTTTTCCAGAAGTTTCTGTCCCTAAAGGAAGAGCAGAACAGGAATTTACAATTTTTAGGAGAAAAGGGAAGGAAGCAGGGATAGAGCTGGAATTTCTCCCAAAAATCCAACTGGATCCACAGCGTGGGCAGCAGGGGAAGGGAATTCTGAAGGAATTCTGCCCCTTTGTTCCACTCAGGTGATCCCATATGGAGTCCAGCTCTGGGATCCCAATTTATTCCCAAATCCCAAGGCAGGGAGAAGACTTTGGTTCAAGGTCAAAATTCCCCAATTTGGATGATCCCAAATCCCAGAGCTCACCCTGACCCTGGAATGTCCAATTGTCCCCCTCAAGTCCCAGATCCCAGCCCAACATCCCCCTCCTGCTGGGGGAGGAGCTGCCAATTCCATGGAAACATCACCTGGAATAAGGCAGGGATGGGAGAACACTGGAAAAATCGGGACCAGCCGCTTCAGGCAACCTGCTCTGATCCCAAAAACAACTCATTCCCTGTTTTTTTTTTCATTCCCAGGTCAAGCAAAAGGACTCAGTGGTGCCCAAGGGCTGGAATTGTCACAGCTGATGAGCCAAGAGTGACTGGAAAAGCCATGGGAATGACAGCCCAGCAGGGGCTCCTCCCAACACCTCGGGTTTTTCCAGGGAGTCAATCCCCATTAAATTCTTTGGGAAAGGAATTTGGGTAGCCAGGGCTCATCTCTCCTGCTGAGACCTGGGATACACAGCCCAATTCCCACTCTGGATGTGGTCTGAGCCCTCCTGCTTCCCAACAATCCTGAGGATGGCTTTAGGGATTCCTAAAGCTGCCCATTCCCTCGAAATATCCCTTCAAAGCAAGGAAAAGGGATTTGGATGTGGTGGGCTCCAAGGACAGCTCCTGGGTATTCCCAGCAGGGATTGTCCCTCCTCTTTGCAGGAAGGCCCCTCTGGAATTCTCACACCATGGGATGAGAGCAAGGGGACTCCCAAATTTTGAGTTTATTCTTGGAATCGTGGAGTGATTTTGGTTGGAAAAGTGCTCAAACTGTTCCCAGCACTGCCACCGTGCCACATCCACATGGATCTGAAATCCCTCCGGGAATGGGGACTCCAGCCCTGCCCTGGGCAGCTCATTTCAATGCTCACAAGCCTTTCCATGAAGGAATTTTCCCAATATCCAACATAAACTTCCCCAAAATCCAAAGGTTCCTCTCAGCAGCTCTGCTGCTTTCAGGGATTGAAAACGCCGGGATGTGCTTGGAGCTGGGGAGGTTTTCCAGGAGCAGTTTACACACCAGGAAGGAAAATCAGATCCATATTCCAAGTGAAGGGAGCTCCACCTGTGCCAGGCAGAGATGAACTCGATCCCAAAACCAGCAGAAGATCCCAGCATGGATCCCTTCTCCCTGATTATTTTTCCTTTCTCTAAAATAAGCTGGAATTTCCCCTTCCCGCTCTCCCAGATTTCCTGGGAGGTGGATCCATACCTGCTGTGTGCAGAGGAGTTCTCCCCGTGGTGCTCTCTGTGTCCCAGCAGTTTGGGAACACATCCAGCAGGAACCGGAGAACCTCGGGATGCCCTTCCCTGCTGGCAATGTGGAAGCAATTCCAGCCATCCTTATTCCTCAGCAAGGGATTGGCTCCATGCTCCACCAGAGTTTTGATCACTTCCAAGTTTTTCCTGGTGCAAGCCATCATCAGGGGAGTCCTGGAAGAAAAGCCGGGGGAATAAAATAACCTGGGATGAGAAATCTCCACCTGGATTCAGGTGCTTTGCCTGAAGATCCAGGAGATTTTACAGCACTGGTTTTCCAGGTTGGGAATACTTCAGCTCCTTTTTCGTGCAGTCCCTCAGAGCATTCCGTGTTTTTAAGGCAAATGAGACTTTTTCCAAAGGTTTGGATATGCCTCAGGAAGTGCAGAGCTCCCTGGTTTTAATCCAGGCTCATGGAATCTCAATTCCCAGCTCTGGAATGCAGCCTTTGGATTTGTGGCTCCAAAGGAGCCTCCCAGGCTTTCATCTGGGAGCTGGGGAGAATCCTTGCTTCCTTTTTCCAGAGATCTCCATCCCTAAGGGAAGAGTGGAGCAAGAATTTACAATTTTTAGGAGAAAAGTGGGGGAAAGCAGGGATAGGGCTGGAATTTCTCCCAAAAATCCAACTGCATCCAAGCGTGGACAGCAGGGGAAGGGAATTCTGCCCCTTTGTTCCACTCAGGTGATCCCACATGGAGTCCAGCTCTGGGATCCCAACAGAAGGAGCTGGAGCTGTTGGAGCAAATCCAGAGGGATCCATGGAGCTGCTCCAGGGCTGGAGCCAGGCTGGGAGAGCTGGGAATAATCCCCTGGAGAAGGGAAAGATCCAGGGAGAGCTTCCAGCACATTCCAGAGCCTAAAGGAGCTCCAGGAGAGCTGGAGAGGGACTGGGGACAAGGCCTGGAGGGACAGGGACACAGGGAATGGCTTCCACTGCCAGAGGGCAGGGATGGATGGGATCTGGGGAAGGAATTCCTGGCTGGGCTGGAATTCCCAGAGCAGCCCCTGGATCCCTGGAATGTCCAAGGCCAGGCTTGGAGCAGCCTGGGATAGGAGAAGGTGTCCCAGGTGGCACTGGATGATCCTGAAGCACTTTCCCATCCATTCCACGATCCCAAACACCACCTCCAGCAGCCACATTCCCACCTTCCCCAATCCCAAATCCCAGCACCTACCAGTCCCCCTTTTTCAAGCAGTCCACGCTGGCCCCTCTCTCCAGGAGGAAGGACACACATTCCTGGTGTCCCATGGAAGCAGCCTCATGGATGGGTCTCTTGTAGTCCCCGTTGGCCACCTCTGGGTCCATCCCAATCTCCCGGATCAGGAATTCCAGCACATCCCGGTGCCCCGACCGAGCCGCGTGGTGCAGCAGGGAGTCTCCCAAACGTCCCCAGCGCCAGCTGAGAGCCTCTGGAATCTCATCCAGCCTCAGCTCATCCCGTAGGAGATCCAGGTTTCCCTCCTGGACCAGCCTCAGGAGGCGTCGCGGCCTCTCCTGCTCCACCATGGAGCCAGGCCTGAGGGGAAAAA
>NC_031773.1:759936-763174 GCF_001522545.3 Parus major
AAAAAGGCCAAAAAATTTAAATTTGTGGGCATATCCTGCTTGGTCTGAGTGGCTGGGATAAGCAGGGATGAGGTTTTCCATCAGGAGAAGCAGACCCTTGTGTTTGCATGCAGAAAAACAGGAATTTTTCCCTCAGGAAATCCCAGGTTTCCCTCCTGGACCAGCCTGAGGAGGCGTCGCGGCCTCTCCTGCTCCGCCATGGAGCCAGGCCTGAGGGGAAAAAGGCAAAAAAATTGGCATTTTATAGGATATCCTGCTTGGTTTGGGGGCTTGGGTTAAGAAGGAATGAGGTTTCCCCTCAGGAAAAGCAGAATTTGGTGTCTACCTCCAGAAAAATGGGAATTTTTCCCTCAGGAAATCCCAGGTTTCCTTTCTGGACCAGCCTGAGGAGCCACAACAGCCTCTCCTGCTCTGCCATGGAGTCAGGCCTGAGGGAAAAAAGGTCAAAAAATCATGATTTTGTGGGATATCCTGGTTGGTCTGAGGGGTTGGGATAAGCAGGAATGAGGTTCCCCCTCAGAAGAAGCAAAGCCTGGTGTCTACCTCCAGAAAAATGGGAATTTTTCCCTCAGGAAATCCACAAACCACCCTCTCCCTCATGATGAGCAGGAATTTCATTCTCCCTCGGGATAATGAAAAATTTCTCTTCAGAAAATCCAGGCCTGGCCTCTCCTTCAGGAAAACCAGGAATTTTTGTCTCCCTCTGGAATCTGAGAAGCAGCCACCCCTCAGTAAGAGCAGAAATTCCATTTTTCCTTGAGAACTTTAGGATCTAGTCTCTCCCTTCAGAAAATAGAATTTCCTTTTCTTTAGGATCTGATCTTTCCTTTAGGAAAAACAGAATTTCCCTTTTCCCTCAGGAAAACCAGAAGCTTCTTTTTCCATTGAGAAGTTCAGGAACCAAATGTTCCCTCTGGAAAACCAGAAATCAGCGTTTCCCTCATGAAAGTGGCCACTCCTTTAGACAAAAAGAAATTCCTTCTTTCCTTAGGAAAAACAGAAACCAGAGTCTCCCTTAGTCTCTCCTGAAACTCCTTTTTTCCTCAGGAAAAAATGGACAATTTCTTCTTACTCAGGAAAACCAGGATCTTACCTCTTCCCCCAGAAAACCTGAAATTCCTTCTTCCTTTAGGAAAACCAGGAACTTCCTTTTTCCTTGGAAAAACATGGAATTAGCCATTCCATCAGGAAAAACAGTTTTGCTTTTTCACATGGAAAACCAGGAATTGGTTTCTCCCTCAGGAAAAAAAGGAATTTCTGTTTTCCTTCAGGAAAATTAGAAACCAACCTCTCCCTCTGGAGTAAAATTCCCATTCTCTCTGGGAAAACTCAAAAATTCCTGTTCCTCTTAGGAAAGTCAGAAACCAGCTGGAAATCCATAAATTTTCCTTTTCCCGCAGGAAAATCTGAAATTCCCTTTTACCTCTGAAAAATGAATTCTTTTCTTTCCCTGCAGAAAATCAGATACCAACCCCTCCTCCAGGAAAAGCAGGAATTCCCTTTTCCCTCCCAAACGAACGGGATATTCCCTTTTTCCTCAGGAAAAACCCAGAAATTCCCTTTTACCTGATGAAAAGAACAGAAATTCCCTTTTACCTCAGGAAAAAATCTGAAACTCCCTTTTCCCTCAGGAAAAAATCAGAAACTCCCGTTTCCTTCGGGGCTTCTGGGATAGGGCCATTCCCGCAGCCCGGGGATTCCCTTCCCCACTCCCTCCCCACATTCCGCCCTCAGCTCATCCCAGACCTCAGGATTCCCGCGGGAAAATTCCCAATTTTTCCAACCCACCCGCGCGCTGCTGAGACCTCGTGACGTCACGCGTGGAGGGCATGACGTCATCAAAAGAGCGCTGTAAATAAACCCCGCCCAACCCGGATGTGCAACGCCATTGGACAGCGCCGGGCGCGGTTCCGGCCTCTGATTGGTCGGCTGGGAGGGGGCGGGGCCAGCGGTGCTCGCGGGGCCTGGAGCGGTGGGAGCGGGTGAGGTGAGGTGGCAGGGGGAGGGAGAGGGCGCGACCATTCTTGGGCACCGGGGGGGCGGGAAGGGTTTTCCTTGGAAATGGGGTTTTTTTGGGAATGTGGAGGCTTTTGGGAATGAGGGAATCCTTGGAATTGGGATTGGCACTGAGGGGATCCTCGGCAATGGCGGGGGATTGATATTCAAGAGGCTTTTGGCTCTGAGGGGCATGGAGGGGACCTTGGGAGCGGCGGCTCCTTTGGCGTGAGGGGAGCCTTGGGAATGGGGAATCCTTGGAATTGCGGGATTGGGAATGAGGGGGTTTAAGGCGTTTGGAAAGAACCTTCTGAGGGAAAATTGGGAACAACTTTTTCTCAAATGTTTCTCGTCCCTGTGGAGTTTTCCCTTCCCCGTCCTCGGATCCTTTCGAAATAAATTGGTGATCAAATCCCAGCATTCCCTCAGCGCTGCCAAAGCCTTCGCATTCCCAAAATCCACGGGATTTTCTTGGGTTTTGGGCTTTTATTTTCCTTTCATTTGCCTTGTTTTACGTATTTTGATGAAATCGAGCCGCTGCAAACTTTTAAAATAAAAATAAATTAATTAAAGGAAGCAGAAGAGGCAGCGTATCCATAAAATCGTTCAGGTTGGGGGGGAAAAAAATCCGTAAAATCATTAAATCCAGGAGTTATCCCAAAGAATAACCCGGCTGATCCTTGGATTCTTCCCTGTGAGGATCCAATCCAAAACGGAACGGGTTTTTTTTTGTGGCTGCTGCAAAATTTTAAAATAGAAATAAATTAAAGGAAGCAGAAATAAAGCTGCTGATCCTGGTAGAAACAGCAATTCCTGCCGCTTTTGGATCCTTTCCCAAAAATTTCCTAAAAATATCCCAAAAATTCTCTTTCCTGAGCGTTTTTTTTGGGGAAAAAAAATTGCATTTTTTTTCTGGCTAGAGGAGAGGAGTTTGTGCCTATTCCAAGGAAAGTTGGATAATTTTATGGGAATAATTCCCAGAGTAATTTTGTGCCGCTCCTAAACTGCAAAGGGATGAAATTTCCTGGAGAATTCCTGGAGAATTCGTGGAGAATTGGATGATCCCAGCTCGTTTTGGGTGGTTGAAAGTTGATTTTGCTTTCCTGGGAAAAATCCTTGTGGTTTTTCCCATGGGATTGAGGCTCCCTTGGAGTCACTTTGAGTTCCCAAAGCTGGAGTTGCTTCTTCCAGGTGGTGCTGGGAAAAAAGGTGGAAAAGCTGCCAGGATTTTGAGGTTTTTTGG
>NC_031773.1:765494-766656 GCF_001522545.3 Parus major
CCCCTGATTTCCTTGGAATTCCTCCCTTGATTTCCATGGAGTTAATTCCTGATTTTCATGGAATTCATTCCTGCTTTTCCATGGAATTCCTCCCCCAATTTCCATGGAATTCATTCCTGATTTCCCTGGAATCCATCCCCTGATTTCCTTGGAATTCCTCCCCTGATTTCCTTGGAATCCATCCCCTGATTTCCATGGAATTCATTCCTGCTTTTCCATGGAATCCATCCCCTGCTTTCGATGGAATCCATCCCCTGATTTCCTTGGAATTAATTCCTGATTTCCATGGAATTCCTCCCCTGATTCCCATGGAATTCATCCCCTGATTCCCATGGAATTCATCCCCTGATTCCCATGGAATCCATCCCCTGATTTCCATGGAATTCATCCCCTCATTCCCATGGATTTCCTCCCCTCATTCCCATGGAATTCATTCCCGCTTTCCCCCCTGCAGCCCCCGGCCGCCAGAGGAGCATCCTGGATTTCTGCGGGATCCGGAGCCGCGGGATCGAGGAGGATCCATTGGATCCCTGTTCCTCTTCTCCTCCAGATTCCTGCCTTTTCCAGCATTCCCAGCTCTCCGTGCCACCTCCAACTGCACATTCCAGGAAAAGACCTCTTCCCTCTGCACCCTCAGGAATTCCCACCCCAGAGCTGGATCTTTGGGATGAACCCCAGGAGAAAATTCCCCAACTGCTCCAGCAGGAATGGGAAGAGCTGGAAGTGGAGCCTCTTCCCGATTCCCACTACGGCCTCCTGGGCACTCGGAACTGGGAATTCCCTCAGGGATCCATGGATTCTCTTCCTGCTGAAATCCTCAGGAATATTTTTGCTCTCCTGCCAGTGCTGGATCTGTACCAAAACCTGAGCCTGGTCTGTCATTCCTGGCGGGAAATTATCCGGGATCCGCTGGTGAGGAACTTTCTGGAATAATCCCATGGGATCTGCCTCCCTTTGATCCTTTAAATCCCATCTTTCTTCCCACAATCCACGGATTTTTAGGTTTCCTGGTATTTTTTTTTGGAATTTTTGGACTAAAAGTTGTTACCCCATATCCAAAATTGGGTATTGGAGCAAGATTCCTTCTCATCCATGGGAAAAAATCTGGAAGATTCCATAAAATTTCCCTTCTCCTGTTTTCCCTTCGGCCTTTTTTCCTAAA
>NC_031773.1:767127-768188 GCF_001522545.3 Parus major
CCTCCCCCTCCCCAGCTCCCTTTCCAAACCCCATTTCTTTGGGAATCCAATCCTGGAATTCCCAGCGGTGAATCCCGCTGTTTTCCTGCTTCCCATTCCAGTTTATTCCATGGAAAAAGCTCTACCACCGCTACCTGAAGGGGGAGCACTCGGCCCTGCAGGCGGTGGAGCAAATCCTGCAGGAATTTTCCATCACCAAGGAAAACCAGGAATGTGTCCTGGGGCTGGTCAGGTGAGACCAAATCCTCATTTTTTTCCACCCTTTGGGAATTTTTTTCCCCGGGAATTCCCTAAACAGGCGGGAAATGTGCGGGAAAATGGAGGAGGAGAAGGGATTTTGATAGGAAAAAACGCTGAAAAGAGGAGCAAAATTTTCCTTTTCCTTAGGAATTCCTCAGGAATTCTCCAGCCCCTTCCCATCTCCCTCAGGAATTCTCCAGCCCCTTCCCATCTCCCTCAGGAATTCTCCAGCCTCTTCCCATCTCCCTCAGGAATTCTCCAGCTCCTTCCCAACTTCCTCAGGAATTCTCCAGCCCCTCCAGGAATTCTCCAGCCCCTTCCCATCTCCTTCAGGAATTCTCCAGCTCCTTCCCAACTTCCTCAGGAATTCTCCAGCCCTAAAGGAAACTTTGAGACAGAAATTCCAGGCTGCAGAAATTTATTCCAAAAACCAGGAATTCTTTTCCTGACGTAGGAACAAGCTGGAAATCCTTATTCCAACTGCTCGAAATTCCATGAAAAACACGTCAGGGATTAATGAAACTCCTCCAGCCACTCTGGGGGTGCTGTGGATGAGCCAAAATTTTCTTGGAGAGTAAATCCCTTGTTATTCCTCCCGCGCAGGTTGGTGGCATCCAAGGGAGCCAAGGTGGATCCCAACGCTCTTCTCCGGATTTTGGGAACTCATCCCCTCTTCCCAAAGGCTCAAATCTGCGTCCACAACAAATTCCCAGATTTACTCAGCAAGCCTGGGGTGAGTTTCACTAAGGTTTTTTTGGGATTTTTTAAAAATTCCTGCCGGCGTCTTCCGGATCCAGAGTTGTTGTTCTGTATCCAAAATC
>NC_031773.1:770897-772602 GCF_001522545.3 Parus major
CGAGGAAAATTGGGAATTTTCTTTGGAAAGGTTCATCCTCTGCTTCCTGATGGAAATTGGGAATTTTTCCTGAGGGAAATTGGGAATTTTCTTTGGAATGTTTTTCCTGGATAGTCAATCACCTGCACAAAGTCCAGCAGAATGGCCCTGAGCAGCACCAAAATCCAGCACCAAAATCCAGGGATTTTGGATTTTCCATCTCCTTATTAAAATTAATTTTAAAAATTTAATTATTAAATTTATTAAAACTAATTAAAAATTAATTATTTCATCATTTCCTGCAAGGCTTTTTAATTTTTTTTTAATTATCCAAGTGGAAAATTAATAAATAAAGAAATAAATATTAATTAATAATACTAATTCTAAATAATAATAATTCTTAATAATAATAATTAATATTAATGAATTAATAGTTGGCTGCAGAGGTTTAATTTGTCCTGAATGATTTCTCAGTGGTAATTCCTGATTTATCCCTTTATTTTTATTTTTTTCCCAGGATTCACTACAATATTTTCTACTGTTTGTATCTGATGGAAAATTCCTCTGGAATTGCTCCGCCTCCGGAAGAGGGAAGAGAGGATTTGTGTTCCAGGTATCCCAGCAGTGCCCTGAGGGAATTCCAAACATTCCCTGGGAGCAAAAATTCCACAGCAGGAAAAGGTGGAGATGGAGCAGCTCCTCCTGCTCCTCAGCACATTCCCGGGAATTCTCCCAGGAAAAGCAAAGTTCAAGCTGGAAGTTTGGAATTGCCGGGTTTAATTCTCTGCTGGGTTTGTCTTGGGATCAGGGAATGGTTTGGGAATCATGGAATGGTTTGGAATGGTTTGGGATCAGGGAATGGTTTGGGATCAGGGAATGGTTTGGGATCAGGGAATGGTTTGGGATCTTGGAATGGTTTGGAATGGTTTGAGATTAGGGAATGGTTTGGGATCATGGAATAGTTTGAGAATCAGGGAATGGTTTGGGAATCATTGAATGGTTTGGAATGGTTTTGGATCAGGGAATGGTTTGGGATCATGGAATGGTTTGGGATCAGGGAATGGTTTGGGATCATGGAATGGTTTGGGATCAGGGAATGGTTTAGAATGGTTTTGGATCAGGGAATGGTTTGGGAATCATGGAATGGTTTGCATATGTTTGGGATCAGGGAATGGTTTGGAATGGTTTTGGATCAGGGAATGGTTTTGGATCAGGGAATGGTTTGGGAATCATGGAATGGTTTGGGAATCATGGAATGGTTTGGGAATCATGGAATGGTTTGGAATCGTTTGGGGATCAGGGAATGGTTTGGGATCTTGGAATGGTTTGGGATCAGGAAATGATTTGGGATCATCCAGTGCCCCCCCCCTGCCATGGCAGGGACATCTCCCACCATCCCAGGCTGCTCCAAGCCTCAATGTCCACCCTGTCCTTGGACATTCCTGGGATTTGGGCAGCCACAGCTGCTCTGGGAATTCCATTCCAGCCGGGAATTCCTAAAATACCATCCAAATTCCCCTTTTCCCATCTGGAGCCATTCCCTGTGTCCTGTCCCTCCAGGCCTTTCCCAAATTCCAGCTCTCCCGGAGCCCCTCCAGGCCCTGGAATGTGCTGGAAGCTCTCCCTGGATCCTTCCCTTCTCCAGGAGAACATTCCCAGCTCTCCCAGCCTGGCTCCAGAGCCTGACATTGGATCCATCTCCTCTCCAAGGAATTGATGGACCCAG
>NC_031773.1:772767-775131 GCF_001522545.3 Parus major
CCATCCCAGGCTGCTCCAACCCTTCCTTGGCCATTTCCAGGGACAGCCACAATTTGTTTTACGTGTGAGGATTTCCTGGAGGAATTTTGAAATAGTTGGAATTTTTTTAGGGATTTTCCTAGGGATTTTAGGGATTTTTTCATTCCTTTCCCACTCAGCAATTGGAATTTTTTCCCTGTTTTTTTAGTGGACGGGCTGATGTCAAACTGACCCATGAGCAGCAGAGGATTTTGAATCATAAAATTGAGCCTGGGCAGACAGTGAAAATCATGGCATTTGCAGGTAAGAGCCCAAAATATAGAAAATAAATATAAAAATATATATAAATATAAAATATTATATATATATCACACATTTTATATATATAAAATATATATAAAAGTAGATCTAAAAATATATAAAAATATAAAATATTATATATATATTATATATATATAAAATATGTATAAAAGTAGACCCAAAATATATTTATAAATATAAAATATATACTCACATGTATTATTTATATAATATATATAAAATACATATATTTTTATATATATAAAATATAAATATATAAATATAAAATATATCTCACATATATATAATATATATATGAACTATTTATAAATATTATATATATCACATGTATTATATATAATATGTATAATATATATAATATATATATATTTTTATAGATATAAAAATATAAATATATATAAGTATGATATATATCTCACATATATTATATATAATATATATAAAATATATATAAAAGTATATCTAAAAATATATAGAAATATAAAATATATATCTCACATATATATAATATATGTAAAATATATAAAAAATATATAAAATATATAAATCTCATATATTATATATTATATATTATATAATATATTATATAATATATTTATATATATAAAAATTTATATAAATATAAAATATATCTCTCACATATATTATATATAAAAATATATATAAATATAAAATATTTCTAAATATAAAATATTATCTATGTATCTCATATTATAGATATAATAGATGTATTATATATATAAAACTATAAATAAAACTATATATAAATATATAATTTATCTCACATAAATATAATATATATAAAATATATATATAAATTATATTATATATAAGATATATTTATATATATTGAAATTTATAAATATATATAAATATAAAATATATAGTATATTATATATATAAAATAGATATAAAATAGATATAAAGTAGATATAAAATATTTCTAAATATAAAATATTACAGGTTTCTCATATTATATATATAATTTATGTATTATATATATAAAATTATATATAAACTATATATTAATATAAAATATATCTCTCACATGTATTATATATAATATAAATAAAAGTATATATAAAAACATATAAAATATACATCAATATAAAATATTAAATATATCTCACATGTAATATATATATATAATATGTAATACATATATATATATTTAAATTTATATAAAAATGCAAACAATAATAATAAAATTTTAAAAATAAAATGTATAAATACATAAAAACTACTGGGAAAATTCCCAATCTGCTCCTTCCCTCCCTGATCCCTTTGTCCAAGGGATTGTGAGATTCCAAAGGGATCTGGGAGAAGAAATTGAAGGGAAACCTGCAGAAAATAGAGGCAGGATAAAAACAGGGAGAGAGGAGTGGGAAATGTGGGACAGCCCTGCCGATCCCGAGGCTGGGAAAGGAGGAATGGGAGAAGCTCCAGGTGCTGGAGGGGAGATTTCCCTGGAATCCCTGGAGGAGGAGCAGGTCCTGAAAGGCTGAGCCCGTGGAAAAGGGATCCAGGCTGGAGCAGGTCCTGAAAGATTGACCCCATGGAAAAGGGAACAGTTCCTAAAGGAGTGATCCCATGGAAAATGGGATCTATTCCTGAAGGATTGACCCCATGGAAAATGGGATCCATTTCTGAAGGATTGACCCCATGGAAAAACTGGATTCATGTTGGAAGAGCCCAATCCTGAAGGACCAACCCCATGGAAGGTGGAGCAGTTCCTGAAGGACCAACCTCATGGAAAATGGGATCCATTCCTGAAGAACAGAGCCCATGGAAAATGGGATCCATTCCTGAAGAACAGAGCCCATGGAAAAGGGATCCAGGCTGGAGCAGTTCCTGAAGGACTGAGCCCATGGAAAATGGGATCCATTCCTTAAGAATTGACCCCATGGAAAATGGGATCCATTCCTGAAGAACTGACCTAGTGGAAAAACAGGATTCATGTTGGAAGAGCCCAATCCTGAAGGACCAACCCCATGGAAGGTGGAGCAGTTCCTGAAGGACTGAGCCCATGAAAAAAGGAGCAGTTCCTGAAGGACTGAGCCCATG
>NC_031773.1:775526-780780 GCF_001522545.3 Parus major
AGTTCCTGAAGGACTGAGCCCATGATAAAAATGGATGCATTCCTGAAGAATTGACCCCATGGAAAATGGGATCCATTCCTGAAGAACAGAGCCCATGGAAAAAGGGAGCAGTTCCTGAAGAACAGAGCCCACGGAAAATGGGATCCAGGCTGGAGCAGTTCCTGAAGGACTGAGCCCATGGAAAAGGGATCCAGGCTGGAGTGGTCAATTCCTAAAGCTGGGCCAGGGAAGCTTTAGGATGGATTTTGGGAAAATTCCTCCATGCCCCAGCCAGGGATGGAATCCCCATTCCATAAAATCCTCTGGATGGGGACGTGGGTGGCCTTGGAAGTGCTGGGAATGCTTGGGCTTGACCTTAAAGAGCTTTTCCAACCTAAATAATTCCCTGAAATCAGGAGTGAAGAGGAATTTTGGAGTTGGAACAGCGGGACAGGCAGGTATAAATATAAAAATAAAAATAAAAATCTGGAATTATTCCTTCCTGACTCTGGATATTCCTGATTTTCCTCTCCAGGCACAGGGAAAACCTCGACTTTGGTCAAGTACGCGGAGAAATTCCCGGAGCTGAAATTCCTTTACCTGGCTTTTAACAGAGCTGTGGTGGAAAAGGGGAAAAAGGTTTTTCCAAGGAATGTCACCTGCAAGACTTTCCATTCCTTGGCTTTTGGAAGTGCTGGGAGATGGTGAGAGGGAATTAAAATTCCTTGGGGGGAGCAGGGAAAGGATGAGGAATCAGGAATTATAATTATTATTATTATATGGTTATATGTTATATATATATAATAATATAATATAATATATAATAATATAATATAATATAACATAACATATTATAATGTAATATAATATAATGTAACAACATAATATAATAAAATATAATATAACATAATATAATACAACATAACAGAATATAATATAATATAACGTAACATAATATAATATGACATAATACAATTAATATAATAATAAATATATATAATTTATATTATATAATATATATTGTTACATATTATAATATGTAATATATGCAATATGATATATATAATATATAATGATAAATTATGTAATTAATGTAGTGTGATTAATATTATATAATCTAATATAAATTATACTATATTATGTTATGTTATATTAACTATATTGTCATATTATATTACATTATGTTACAATAATATAATATAATATAGTATAATATAATATATAATATAATTTACATAATGTTTTAGTACATTATATTATATTACATTATTTTAATTATGTTATATTAAATATGTTAAATTAAATATATTACATTCCATTACATTCCATTACATTCCATTATATTGCATTATATTACATTAAATAAACATTATATTATATTATATTATATTATATTATATTATATTATATTTATTATGTTATATTATAATTATTATGTTGTATTACATTATAGTATATTGTATTGCATTAAATTACATTGATGATATGATATGATACTATATTATAATATAATATTATAATATTAATTACAATATTAACAACCAATATACAATTATGCAATATATTATTTACTAAAAATTCCATTTCCTTATCCCGAGCTGTTTTAAGGATCCAATTCTGGCATTTTTAAGCTGGGGATAGGAAGGAAAATGATCCTTGAAAAAGAGGGAAGTGCCATTCCCTGGCTCTGCAAACACTCTGGAATTCCAGGGATGAGCTCAATTTTCCATCTCTAGAACGTATAAAACCAACAAATTTCTCCTTCCACCGAGACGAATCCATGCAGATTTAAACAGATTCCATTCTTAGGATAAACTGGGATAGAAATCCAAATTTTTCCATGGATAATTCACAAAAAAACGGGATTTTTATACATTTTAACATCATTTTTTTTGGCTTTTTCTCCCTCTGACCCAGCTACAAAGACAAAGGCAAGCTGAACTTTTCCAAGATGTCCGTGTTTTCCATCAGCTCCCTCCTTCGCAATTGCAAAGGCCAATCCCTGTTTGTGAGAGGGAAAACGGTGGCGCAGACCTTGGAGAATTTCTTTTCCTCCTGGGACGAGGAGATCAGCGAGGAGCACGTCCCGCTCTGGTTCAGGAACACCCACGGGAACATGGAGCGTGTGAGCCCAGAGGAAAAGAGAGTGAGATATAATATAATATAATATAATGTAGTGTAGTGTAATATAATATAATATAATGTAATGTAGTGTAATATAATATAATATAATGTAATGTAGTGTAATGTAATATAATATAATGTAATGTAATGTAACATAATATAATATAATATAAAGTAGTGTAATATAATATAATATAATGTAGTGTAATGTAACGTAGTGTAATATAATATAATGTAATGTAGTATAATATAATATAATATAATGTAGTGTAATATAATGTAGTGTAATATAATATAATGTAATGTAACATAATGTAATATAACATAATATAATGTAGTATAATATAATATAATATAATGTAGTGTAATGTAATGTAGTGTAATATAATGTAGTGTAATATAATATAATATAATGTAATGTAATATAATATAACATAATATAATGTAATATAATATAATGTAATATAATATAATATAATATTGTGTAATGTAATGTAATATAATATAATATAATGTAGTGTAGTATAATATAATATAATATGATATAATATAATGTAACATAATATAATATAATATAATGTAATGTAATATAATATAATATAATGTAGTATAATGTAATGTAATGTAATATAATATAATATAATAAAATATAATATAACTTAATATAGTATAATATAATATAACATAACATAACATAATATAACATAATATAATTAATATAATATAATGTAACATAACATAATATAGTATAACATAACATAATATAACATAATATAATATAACACAACATAACATAATATAATATAATATAATATAACATTATATTATATTATATGACATAATATAACACAATGTAGTATAATATAATGTAGTATAATATAACCTATAATATAGTATAATATAATATAATGAAGTATAATGTAATATAATATAATACAATATAATATAATATCATGTAATATAATATAATGTAATATAATATAATATATAATGGTAATTTTATTGTAAGTTATTTTATTCCACTATTTTATTTTATTAATTTATTTTATTTTATTTTACTTTATTTCATTTCATTTTATTTCATTTTATTTTATTCCACAATTGGGTTTGATTTTATTTAATTTCATTTTATTCCGTTATTTAATTTAATTTAATTTCATTCCATTATTTTATTCTATTTTAATTTATTTTATTTTACCTTATTTTATTCCACTATTTTATTTTATTTTATTTTATTCCACTATTTCATTTCATTTCATTTCATTATTGGATTTGATTTCATTTAATTTCATTTTATTCTGTTATTTTATTTTATTTCATTTCATTTTATTTAATTTCATTTAATTTCATCCCATTATTTTATTTTATTTTAATTTATTTTACCTTATTTTATTCCACTATTTTATTTTATTTTATTCCACTATTTGATTTCATTTCATTATTTTGATTTTATCTTATTTTATTTTATTCCACTGTTACCTTTCATTTCATCTCATTTCTTTTCTTTATTTTATTTTATTTTACTTTATTCCATTTTATTTTATTTTATTTTATTTTATTTTATATTTTATTTTATATTTTATTTTATTTTATTTTATTTTATTTTATTTTATTTTATTTTTTATTTTATTCCCAATTTCAGATCAATGTGGAAGAGGCCAGGGAGATTTGGCACAACATGAAGGAGCTGGATGGAGACGTGGAAAAGAAATACAAAATGACTTGTGATGGTAAAAGAGATGGAAAATCCCTCAGGAAAAAGGGATTTGGTGCTGGAAAAATCAATGGATTTCTTATTCCTGCTTAAAATAGGGAAAATCCCATTTTTCCTGCTGCTGACTCAGGGAATGTTCCTCTGGCTCAATTTTTTCACCTATAAAATCCATAAAATCAATTTGTGCCCCCACTGGGATAAAAACGTGTGGATTTGAAGGATATTCCCTTTTTTATTTATTTTAAACAGCTAAAAAAATAAAAAAAAAATTAGAAATTGCTCCCTGCACGTCCTTTCCTCTGGATTGTACCAGAGAAAACTTTTCCTTGGAATTTTTACCAGGCATTAAAAAATTGGGAATCACCAAATTCCAGCTGGGGAACGGAAACTCTTCCAAACATCCTGGAAATTCCAAGTGAAATCTTAGCAAACAACCCCAAAAAAAACGGGAAAAAGGGATTTATTTTAAAGATTTATTTGAAAGATTTGTTTTAAAGGTTTATTTTAAAGTGATTTATGCTTAGAGAATTCCCCTCTCCGTGAAATTCCCGATTTTTTTTCCCTCAGGATATTTGAAACTCTGGCAGCTCAGCAAACCCCAGCTCTCAGGATACGATGCCATTTTTGTGGATGAAGCCCAGGATTGCACTCCAGGTGAATTATTCCAAGAATTCCAGCTCCAATCCCACTTCCAGAAAGAATTTCCACATTTTTGGGAGCACTTTGGGAATATCTCAACCCAAATATTTGGAATTTCAACCCAATTTTCCCCTCGGGTTTAACTTCTGAACCGATTTGGGTTCGGAGCGGGTTCTTCCCTCAATATCCAAAGTTTTCCCTTGGATTTGGAGCTGGTTGACCATCCAGATTTTTAATTTTTAATTCCCACAGCCATCGTGGATATCGTACAATCCCAAAAATGTGGGAAAATCCTGGTGGGAGATCCTCACCAACAGATCTACACCTTCCGAGGGGCGGTCAACACCCTGTACTCGCTGCCCCACAGCCACGTGTTCTACCTGACCCAGGCAAGAGCAAGATTCCCATGGAAAAATCCCAAATCCATGGAAAAGTTGGGAGTTGGGATAGAGGAGTCGTTGTGGGGAGATTCCCTGGGTTTTTGGTTTGGTGTTTTTTTTTTTTTTTTTGGAGGGGAATATCTGGGATGTTGGAGGTGGCTGTGGGATGTGATGGGATGGAGATGATGGGAGAGCTGGGAATGTTCTCCTGGAGAAGGGAAGGATCCAGGGAGAGCTTCCAGAACATTCCAGGAGATAAAGGGGATCCAGGAGAGCTGGAATTTGGGAAAGGCCTGGAGGGGCAGGAGCCAGGGAATGGCTCCAGATTGGAAAAGGGGAATTTGGGGTGGGATTTGGGAATTCTCAGAGCAGCTGTGGCTGCCCCTGGATCCTGGGAATGGCCAAGGAAGGGTTGGAG
>NC_031773.1:780935-782692 GCF_001522545.3 Parus major
TCTGGAGCCAGGCTGGGAGAGCTGGGAATGTTCTCCTGGAGAAGGGAAGGATCCAGGGAGAGCTTCCAGCACATTCCAGGGCCTGGAGGGGCTCCGGGAGAGCTGGAATTTGGGAAAGGCCTGGAGGGGCAGGAGCCAGGGAATGGCTTCAGATTGGAAAAGGGGAATTTGGATGGTATTTTAGGAATTCCTGGCTGGGCTGGAATTCCCAGAGCAGCTGTGACTGTCCCAAATCCCTGGAATGTCCAAGGCCTGGGATGGTGGGAGGTGTCCCTGCCCATTCAGGATTTTCAGGAATATTTTGGGAATTTTGGTGCCTTTTCCAGGAGAAGCTGTCCAGGAGCTTGGTGGGAATCACATCCTTTGGATTTAAGAATTATTGGGATTTCTAGGAATATTTTGGATGTCTTTAGTTGTTTTTTTATGGAAAAATTCTCAAAAAGTTTTCTGGGAATGCAATAATTCCATGTGGAGCCATCTTTGGATGGATTCCAACAATTCCTTCTTGTTTTGGTGCTGATCCCGGGATTTTTCCGTGCAGAGTTTCCGCTTTGGGCCCGAAATCGCCTACGTGGGATCCACGATCCTGGATTTGTGCAAAGGGATCCGCGGGAAAACCCTGCTGGGAGGGACCCAAAAGGGTGAGATGGGATTGGGAAAGAGGGAAAATTCCTGGATAATTGTGGGATAGAAGTCTGGAGTCGTTTGTTAGTTAATTATAATTAATTATAGTTGTAATTAATTATAATCATAATACATTATCATTAATTATAGCTAAATTATTAAATATAATTAATATAATATATCATTATATGATGTATTAATTATAATTATATATGACTATATAATTATATTAAAATATAATTACATATTAAAATATAATTATAATTAATTATAATTATAATGATATAACTATATATTATATATAATATATAGAATTAATTCTAATTATATATTCATTTTTAATTAGTTAACATTTTAAAAAATACTTAATAGAACTAATTATATTTCTATTAATAAATAATTTAAGTTTAATAAATTTTGAATAATTTATTATATATATAATTAATTTATAACAAATATAATTTATAATATATAATTAATTATATAAATAATTTTCATTTTAATATATTGGTTATATATAATTATATACAATATATTATTGTGTATAATAATTGTTAATATAATTAATATAAAATATTATATTATTATATAATTAATTATAAATAATTGATTATATTGATAGCTGTATTAATAAACATCTATTAATTATTAATTATAAATAATTGTTTTAATAGCATTAATTGTTATATATAATATATTGTATGATTATACATAACCTACAGTAATATATTATATCTTAAATTTTTTTAATATTAATGTTTATTATTAGTTGTAATTAATAATATTAGTAATAAAATATTTAATGAAATAATCAAATTATTCTATAATATTTATATTTTAGAAATAAATAATATATATAATATTATAATTATAGTGGGAATGGGTACGGGTAACCAGGAATTCCTGGCAGGAATGGCTGTGGATAACTGGGAATTCCTCTTGGGAATGGCTGTGGATATCCAGGAATTCCTGGCAGGATTGGCTGTGGATAACTGGGAATTCCTGGCAGGATTGGCTGTGGATATTCAGGAATTCCTTGCAGGAATGGCTGTGGATATCCAGGAATTCCTGTTGGGAATGGCTGTGGATATCCAGGAATTCCTGGCAGGAATGGCTGTGGATATCCAGGAATT
>NC_031773.1:784116-785380 GCF_001522545.3 Parus major
CAAGGATTGAAATGAATATTCCAGGAAAAAGTAGGAATTTTGAGGGAAAAACAGGAATTTTTTGTTCTCAGGAATGCCATTCTTCCCCAGCCTGTGCAGGCCTCATCCCATTTTGAGGATAATTTCTCCCATTTTGAGGATAATTTGTCCTATTTTTCTGAGGGATGAGGCAGGAAAAGAAGGTTGGAAAAAGTGTCTACAATGATTGAAATGAATATTCCAGTAAAAAGCAGGAATTTTGAGGAAAAAGCAGGAATTTTTTGCTCTCAGGGATGCCGTTCTTCCCCAGCCTGTGCAGGCCTCAACCCATTTTTAGAACAATTTCTCCCATTTTAAGGATAATTTATCCCATTTTTCTATGGGATAAATATTAATATGGGATGAGGCAGGAAAAGATGGAATTTTATTTCATTTTATTCTATTTCATTCTATTTAATTTCATTTTATTTCATTAATTTCAGTTTAATTCATTTATTTAATTATATTTTATTCCCTTTTATTCCATTTTATTCCATTTTATTTCATTTTATTCTATTTAATTTCATTTATTTAATTACACTTTATTCCATTCCATTTAATTTTATTTCATTTTATTTCATTCTATTCCATTTTATTTCATTTTATTTCATTCTATTCCATTTTATTCCATTGTATTTCATTTTATTCTATTTAATTGCCTTTTATTTCATTAATTTCAGTTTAATTCATTTATTTAATTCCATTTTATTTCATTTTATTCTATTTCATTTCATTTTATTCCATTAAGTTCTGTTTAATTAATTTATTTAATTCCATTTTATTCCATTTTATTCCATTTTATTTAATTTTATTCTATTTAATTTCATTTATTTAATTACACTTTATTCCATTCCATGTAATTTTATTTCATTTTATTCAATTTCAATTAATTTTATTCTATTTTATTCCAGTTAATTTCATTTTTAATCCCATTTTTCTCTATTTCAGGGTTTGCAGCGTTTTGGGCTGGGCAGAATTTTGGACATTTGGAAGCTGAGCCAACCCCCAGAGCTCAGGAAAAACGGTGAGGGAAGGCAATTAATCTCAATTAATTAAAATCTAATTAATGGCAGTGAAGTACTGGCAGTGAATCAATATAATTGATTTTAATGAACTTAAATTTAATTGATTTTCATGAATTTAAATCTAATTAATTTCAATGGATTTATTTAATTTTCATTTCATTCATAAAATTTATTTCATTTCCATTAATTTAAAATTAACTAATTTTTACTGAATTAAAGTG
>NC_031773.1:785583-788723 GCF_001522545.3 Parus major
ATTAAAATCCAACTCTTTTCAATGACTTTAAATGTGATTAATTTTACTGAATTAAATTCCAGTTAATTTCAATGTGCTAAAATCTAATTAATTTCAATGAATTAAATTCTAATTTATTTTAATGAATTAAAATCTAATTCATATCAAAGACTTAAATTAATTTCAATGAATTAAAATTTATTTATTTTCAATAAATTAAAATCTAATTAATTGCAATGACTTGTTAATTTTAATTAATAAAAATCTAAATAATTTCAATAATTAAAGTGTAATCAATTTCAATGAAGTAAAATCTAATTGATTTCAATGAATTGAAATCTAATTGATTTTGATTAATTAGAATTAAATTAATTAAATTAATTAATTCAAATTAATTAAATTCTAATTAATTAAAATCACATTCATTTCAGTCTAATAAAGTAAAATGTAATGCATTTCAATGAATTAAAAAAATCTAAATTATATTATTTAAATTAATTTAAATTTCCTTAATTTCACTGAGTTAAAATCTAATTAAATGTAATGACACAAAATTTAATTAATTGCAATGACTTAAATTTAATTAATTTCATTGAAGTAAAATGCAATCAATTCCACTGAATTAAAATTCAATTTCAATGAAGTAAAATCCAGTTAATTTTAACAAATTAAATTAATTTCAATGTGTTAAAATTGAACTAATTCAAATAAATTCAAATCTACTTAATTCTGATAGATTGAAATTAATTAATTCAAATTAATTAAAATCAAATTAATGAAAATCAAATTCATTTCACTCTAATGAAGTAAAATGTAATTAATTTTAACAATTTAGATGAATTTCACTGCATTATATTCGAGTAAATCCAAATAAATTTAAAATTTAATTAATTATGATAGATTGAAATTAATTAATTCCAAATAATTAATATCTAATGAACGAAAATCAAACTCATTCCACTCTAATGAAGTAAAATGTAATACATTTCAATTAATTTTAAAAATCTAAATTATTTTATTTAAATTAATTTAAATTTAATTAATGTCACTGAATTAAAATCTAATGAATTGCAATGACTTAAAATTTAATTAATTGCACTGACTTAAAATCTAATTGCAACAACTTAAAACTTAATGAATTTCATTGAAGTAAAATGCAATCAATTCCACTGAATTAAAGTTCAATTTCAATGAAGTAGAATCCAATTAATTTTAACAAATTAAATTAATTTCAATGTGTTAAAATTGAACTAATTCAAATCAATTAAAATCTACTTAATTCCGATAAATTGAAATTAATTAATTCAAATTAATTAAAATCAAATTAATGAAAATCAAATTCATTTCACTCTAATTAAGTAAAATGTAATACATTTCAACTAATTAAAAAATCTAAATTATTTTATTTAAATTAATTTAAATTTAATTAATTTCACTGAATTAAAATCTAATTAACTGCAACAACTTAAAACTTAATTAATTTCACTGAAGTAAAATGCAATCAATTCCACTGAATTAAAATTCAATTTCAATGAAGTAAAATCCAATTAATTTTAACGAATTCAATGAATTTCAACGCGTTAAAATCGAATTAATTCCAATAAATTTAAAATCTAATTAATTACAATAAATTGAAATTAATTAATTCCAGTTAATTAACATTTAATTAATGAAAATCAAATTCTTTTCAGTCTAATGAAGTAAATGTAATACATTTCAACTAATTAGAAAAAGTCTAAATTATTTTATTTAAATTAATTTAAATTTAATTAATTTCACTGAATTAAAATCTAATTAATTGCAACAACTTAAAACTTAATTAATTTCATTGAAGTAAAATGCAATCAATTGCACTGAATTAAAATTCAATTTCAATGAAGTAAAATCCAATTAATTTTAACGAATTCAATGAATTTCAACGCGTTAAAATCTAATTCCAATAAATTTCAAATCTAATTAATTCCTATAAATTGAAATTAATTAATTCCAATTAATTACCATGGAATTGATTAATTAAAGGAATAATTACCCCTGCAGACAACCTGGAGATAGAGGATCCGTTCATCCGGCGCTGGGAGGCGTCGGGCGGCTTCCCGGCACTGCGGGAATTCGCCGCCTGCGTTCAGGACCGAGACCTGGAAGGGAAAATTTCCATCGTGGAAAAATACCGGGAACGGATCCCGGAGCTGCTGAGGAGGATCAGGGCCAGCCACGTTTCCCAGGAATCCCTGGCAGGTGAATCCAGGAAAACCCCGGATCGTGTCACGGTCAGGGGTAAAAGGATCAGGGAGGGTGGAATTGGGTTTGTTTAGGGAGAAAGGAGGTGGGATTTGGGATTGGGATTTGGGATTTGGGATTTGGGATTGGGATTTGGGATTTGGGATTGGGATTTGGGATTTGGGATTGGGATTTGGCATTTGGGATTGGGGATTGGGGATTTGGGATTGGGGATTGGGATTTGGCATTTGGGATTGGGATTTGGGGATTGGGAATTGTCTGCTGTGGAGAGCTTGGAATGTTCTGGAATCCAGGGAGAGCTTCCAGCGCATTCCAGGAGATAAAGGGGATCCAGGAGAGCTGGAATTTGGGAAAGGCCTGGAGGGGCAGGAGCCAGGGAATGGCTCCAGATTGGAAAGGGGAATTGGGATGGGATTTTGGGAATTCCCAGAGCAGCTGTGGCTGTCCCAAATCCAAGTCCAGGCTGGACAGGGCTTGGAGCAGCCTGGGATGTGGAACCCCTGCCCATTTGGGATTCCTGTTGGAATTTGAGGAGACAAAATTCCTCAAACCCTGAGCATTTCCATTTGGGAATGTGGCTGGAATCTCCCTCAGAACAAAATTCCCTTCATCCACCCGAATTCCCCAGAGAGGAGCTTTGCTCCTGATGGGAATTCGGGAGAAGGGGAATGGATCCATAAACAGAACCACGAAATTCCAGGATTGCTGCCAAGAGCGATCCCTTTTCCCTTGGTTTTTCCCAGATTATCTCCTGGGGACCGTGCACCAAGCCAAGGGCCAGGAATTCGACAGCGTTTGGGTCGCGGATGATTTTGTGCAAATCTCATCCATGGCTTTCCTGAGGAGAGCAAATGACGCTCTGGGTGAGGAACAGCGGGAAAAGGGAACGTGGGAATGGGGCTGGAGAGTGGGAATGGGGCTGG
>NC_031773.1:791643-798198 GCF_001522545.3 Parus major
TCCTTCCTTCCTTCCCTCCCTCCCTCCTTCCCTCCCTCCCTCCTCTCATCTAAAAAAGTCACGGATCAACCTTCATCTCCCTCAGAGTGCTGATATTCCCATTTTTCCGTGTTTCCCAGGAACATTTCCTCCGGGTGGAGCTGCTGAGTGAGGCTGCCCCATCTCCCATCCCTTGTTGTGTGTTGGGATGTACAAAATCCCTGGAATTCCGCTCCGGGCTGGTGGTGAAGAAGCTCCCGTTGAGTCGTGTACGTCACTTCCCTGGGATTTGGGATTTGGGAGCCTTCCTGAGCCATTCCAGTCCTGTTCTGAGCAGGGATCTCAGCTCCCCATCCCTTTCCTTGTGCTCACAACCAGGGCTGAATTCCAAGGGAAATTCCAGCTCCTGTTGCGCTTCCCATGGATCCTGAACATCCCAAGGTGCTCGGATGGATCCAAATCTGGATTCACTCCTGGAATCCACGGAATATCCGTGTGGGATCGGCACAGCGCCCTGGCCCCAGTGACAATCCCAACTTTTGGGGCTGGGTTTGGGATGGATCCCACCTGGATCCTTGTCCGGAGGGTGCTGGAAAGGCCGAGTTCCGTAGGGAACGCGAGGTCAATCCGTGGAATTCCATGTCCAGGACAAGAGGGAACAACCTCAGGCTGTGCCATGCGAGGTTTAGTCTGGACTTTGGGAAAATTCCTTCATGGAATTTTCCAAGCATGGGAATGAGCTGCCCAAGGTAGGGATGGAATTCCCATTCCTGGAGGGATTTCCGAGCCCAGTGAATGCGGCACTCAGGGACCTGGGTGACCTTGGCACTGCTGGCAACGGTCGGACTCGATGTCCTTAAAGATCTTTTCCAGCCATTCCATGATTCCCTGTGGGAATTCCTTGCTTTGGGCACATCCTGGCTCTTTTCCCTGGATTGGGGCAGAGCTTGGAAGCCGAGGTTTTGTTCCTGCAGTTTCCTCTTCCCTGAAATCTCCTCCTTTCCTCCCGCAGAGCGACGGCAGCCGGGATCTGGGGGGATTCCTGTGCCAGGCTTGCACCCAGCAATTCTTTGGCTCCCTGGCTCCGCTCGTCTCGTTCCCAACGATCCAGGAAAAGCCCATCCAGCCCTGACAGAGCCTCCAGCTTCCCAGAGCCATCCTGGACCTGGGACAAATCCTCCTGGCACATCCCAGCTCCTAAATCAGACGTTGGAGATGGAAATCAGGATGTTGGAGCAGGATTTCAGCCAAATCCTCCAAATTCTAGGTGAATATTGGAGCAGGATTTCAGCCAAATCCTCCAAATTCCAGGCAAAAGTTGGAGCAGGATGTTCCCAGCTCCAAATTCCAGGTGAAAGTTGGAGCAGGATTCCTCTTGGCACATCCCAGCTCCAAAATCAGACGTTGGAGATGGAAATCAGGATGTTGGAGCAGGATTTCAGCCAAATCCTCCAAATTCCAGGCGAATGTTGGAGCAGGATTTCAGCCAAATCCTCCAAATTCCAGGCGAATGTTGGAGCAGGATTTCAGCCCAGCTCCAAATTCCAGGTGAAAGTTGGAGCAGGATGTTCCCAGCTCCAAATTCCAGACAAAAGTTGGAGCAGGATTTCAGCCCAGCTCCAAATTCCAGACAAAAGTTGGAGCGGGACGTTCCCAGCTCCAGAGGAATTTCCAGGCTTCCTGGGGATGATGTGATTTCCTCCAGCCCTGCCTCATCCTCCAGGAGCTGGGAAGTGGAATATCCAGAGGATATTCCAGAGGATATTCCAGAGGATATTCCTGCACTTCAGGAATGGGATCCGACAGAACAAGGTTCATTTTGGAACATTCCCTCTCTTCCCCCTGACACCAAACTCCCCAAATATCCCGTCATTCCCGGAATTCCCTCTGATCCAATGGAAAAAAGAGGAAGCATAATGCTGGAAAATATCCAAAGAAAGTTTATTTATTGGAAATGAACTTTTCCTGTCCAGCCAGGGGAGGAAATCCTGAATGTCTCCCAGTGAATTCATCTTCGATCCTTGCAGCCAAGGGATTTCCCTGGATTCTTTCCCTCCTCCCTGCAGCCAACCAGGAGGGAAGAGATAAGCAGGAGCAGAAAAATTCGGGGACAAACTGGAGAGGGATTTCCAATCCTCAAATTAAATTTATAGCCAAAAAAAAAAACCTTAACACTTCCATTGTGTCTCTTCCCTGCCCTCAAATATCCTTTTATTTCCCGGATCACGCTCTCCGTGCCTGGAGGCCACAATTCCAGAGTCTGTGCCATGGGAAACCAGAACTGGAAGTGGTTTTGGAATCTGCCCTTGGCCACGGCCTGGAGCTGCTGCAGGAATCCATCCTGGTTTTTATTCCATGGGATGGATTGGATTCCATGGAGCTGCTTCCCTCCCTCTCCTTTCACTTTGGAAGCCGATTCCGGGAATGCGTTCCCGACGTGGGCAGGAATTCTCCCAAACTCTTGGATCTGGATGGGAACACAAAGCCTGGAGTGGCCATTGGATCATCCCAGGGCTCCCTTCCAGCCTCTCCCGAGATTCCTGGTTCCTTGGGAAGAGGGATGTGCCCCGGATTGGAGGCACAAACAGGAGCAGCCAGGAAAATCCATGGAATTCCAGCCGGTGCATCCCAAGCTTTTTGAGAACTCCTCTGTGCCGTCACCTCCGGAGGTTGGGAATGAACCCTTCGATTCCGCGGTGTCCAATGGGAATGCTGCAGGATTCATCCCAATCCAGTCCTTCCCGAGACATCCAGTTAAAAATCTGAGTGTATTTTCCATATAAAATACATTTATTTCTACCTAAAAATAGAAAGCTGCCTTTTCTGGAGTGGGAGGAAACAAGTGGATAAAAACCTGGATAAGGGAACAAGTGCAAAAAACCTGGATAAAGGAACAAGTGGATAAAAACCTGGATAAGGGAACAAGTGCAAAAAACCTGGATAAGGGAACAAGTGCAAAAAACCTGGATAAAGGAACAAGTGGATAAAAACCTGGATAAGGGAACAAGTGGATAAAAACTGCTGATGGATAAAAGGAAACACACAAAGGAAAATATTCCCTAAATTATTTGGTCCTCGATGGTGTCCGTGGAGGTGCCGCTCCAGCTTGGATTCCGGGTGGGGATCGGGATCCGGAGCCGGGATCGGTGCTGGAAGTGCTTCCCAAGGATCCCTGAGCTGTGTGTGAGGGTGGGATGTTCCCAACACCTTGGGCTCAGTGGCTGGAGGAGAACAGGAAAGGGATGAGGATGTGTGGAAATGCTCAGCTGGGTCTTTCCATCCAGTTCCTGGGATTTGGGACAGAGCTGGGAAAAGGATGGGATCCAGCTAATCCGAGTCTATCCATGGACAGGGGATGGGAATTACCTGGGGCAGATTCATCCCAAATCCCATCCCAGCATCCCAACCCTCTCCCTGCCCACCACCAGCATCCCCAGGGCCAATTCCCACAAATCCCAGCTCCCAGTGTAGGACATTCCCCCACCTTCGGGATCATCCGTGGGAACCATCCGCGTTCAGCCGCGCGTCCCTGGCTGCTCTCAGGGAAGCGGCCGGAATTCCATCCTCCGGCATCCCTCGGGATGGGAATGCTCCGAGTGTCCCCGGGCCGGGTGCTCAGCCTGTGGGGACGACGACGGGAGGCTCCACCTCCTCATTCCCGACGGGATGAGCTTCCATGGGAATATCCGTCTCCGTCACCGCGTAGCCCTGCCTGGTGCACCTGCGGAGGGAAGAGGAGCATCGGTGCCATTCCAAGGTTTTCCTTTGGAAAGCACTGAAGCCTTGGAAAACTCATCCTTACTTCCTCCTCCAGCAGCAGGCGGCCGCAATTCCGGTGGCCAGCAGCACCAGGAATCCTGCGGGATGGAGACACGGAGTGAGGAACATCTCCCAACCCACGGCCAAGGAATTCCACCAAAATAGCTCTGGAAGGAGCCAAACCCACTCCGGGCACCATCACAAGGTGCCCTCCCCACCCCCAGAGGGAGAAACTTTGGAATTCTTCTTTCCAGGAAGGAATTTGGGTGCTGGATCCTTTCCCTCCCCTTCCCATTCCTGTTGGTCCTGGAATAAAACTCCCACAGCTCCCAAAAGGGATTTGAAACTTTAAAAAAGAATAAATAAGCCCCCATTTCCCAAATAAGCGATTTTTTTCCCAACTTACCGACAGAAGAGCCCACGGAGAGGATGGAAACTGGAAAAGAGGAGAGAAAAGGAAATTTTGAGCTGCAGAAGTAGGAAAGGGGTGGATTCTGGGAGGAGCCTCACTAAAAGGGAGGTTGGAGGGAAGGAAAAATTCCATTGGAAAAGCAGAAGAGCCTTTACGGATCAAAGAAGCCCCGGGGGAGGTTTGGATTCCCTCGGGAATTGGCCCAACCTGCGGCGTGATCCGTGGGCGGGATGGGCAGCGGGGTTCTCCCCTCTCCCAGCGTGGATGTGTCCGGTGTTGGAATCGTCTCCGGCGGCCTGGATCCATCTGGCAGCACAGGGGACTGACTGGAAGCTGGAGAGGGGCTGGAATTCGGGCTGGAATTCGGGCTGGCATCGGTTCTTCCTGCTGAGAAAACGATGGGAAATCTTGAAATTCCCAAAATGGAAAAGCGGCTCCGTTATTTCCGCGCCCTCATCCGACAGCTGGGATTTCAGGAGACGGCGCGAATCAGATCCCACCACGGGAATGTTGTGGTTTCCAAATGCCAGGCTCCAATCCCAATCCCAATCCCAATCCCGTTCCTCACCCCTCTGGGTCGTGCTCTCCGTGCCGGGGGTTTCCCAGGAATAAGCTGGATCTCCTTTGGGAAAACACAACAGGGAGACACCATCAGCTGGGAAATGGAACTCCAACCGGTTTGCTGAGTCAGTCAAAATTATTTTAGTCAATATTTTATTGGATATTTATTTTTTTATTATTTTATCCAATTATTTTATCCAACATTGAGGTCCGAGGGAAATTCCACAAATTCTGGATGTTTGTTGTCAAATTTTAACAATTTTTTACATTTTAGCAAAAAAAGGAATTAATGTTCATTTGCTTCAAGTTCTTAATTACCCTTCTATTGTTGAATAATTGATCCCTTTTTAATTAATGTAATTAATCCGTATTTTCAGCCTTTTAATTATGTTTTCCCAGACCTCTGCATTATCCAAAGTCTTTTTCTGGTTTATAAATTCCACATTCCCGGTGTTCCATCCTCCACAATAAATTCCTTTCCCAGGATTTAACTTCCTCCCCCAGCCCTGGGAGCACTGAGGGACGTGAGGTCCTAAATTTTTGTTTTCCCACCCATCACCCGCGATCCGTTAGGAATTCCACGGATTCGATTCCGTAATTCGCCCTCCATTTCTGAATCTTTTGGAAGAACCAGAGCTTGGGTGGCGCTCGTGTTTCTTCCCAAATTCCCGGACTTACGGATGCACTGGAGCGTGGGGTCGGTCCAGCGGGGCTCGGAGCCGTTCCAGAGGATGCACTGGATGAGGCTGGAGGTCCCGGCTTTCCGTTTGTATCCGGGATTGCAGGAGTAGCGCAGGCGGGAATTCAGCTCCATGTGATTCCCAGCCTCGATGTGAGCGTTGGCCACTGCTTTGGGGCGGCTGCATCGCGCTGGAACGGGAATGGGATGGGAAAAAAAAAAAAAGATGGAATTATGAAAGGAAGATCAGACAACTTCTGGCTGTGCTGGGGAATTCCCCACTCCTCATCCCTGGAATATCCAAGGAGAGGTTGGACAAGGCTTGGAGCAGCCTGGGGTAGCGGGAGGTGTCCCTGCCGTGGTAGGACACGGAATGAGCGATCCCTAAATTCCCTTCTGACACAGAATTCCATAAAACCCTGCCTGGGGATGGATATAGGAAATCATCCATGCAGAAATAAAGGGATGTCCCTGATGCAGGGAAAATATTCCCAACATTTTTGGGATCGTTTATAGCAGCTCCTCTGGAGGCTGGAGAAAGGGAAAACTCCACTTCCGGCATCTTTGTGGTCGCATGTGGCAGCTCCTCCAGCCAGCCAGGAATTTTTATGGAATTCCATCCCCTTTGCAGTGACTGTCCCAGGCCAGCAGCCGCTGAATTCCAGCCGCGCTCGCCGCTCCCGTCCTCCTCCACTCATTTCACAGCTGGACATGAAAAATTCCAGGTGCTGCCGAGTCCTCCACCCACTTCCCAGGGTTTTTTTTTCCCCCCTCTGGCATGTGGAAGCTGAAATCCAAGTATCCCAGGCAGTGAGGCAGGGATGGATTTTGTGGCTTTGCTTTTCCCCAGAGGAGCTCCCACTTCCACTCCAGCCTTGGGATGAGCTCAGTTCCGTACCAGGATGGTGAAAATTCCCGACTTTTCTGGTGCAATCGGGAAAATTCCGTGGTGCCACCACCCGGATCCGTGTAGGAACGGCTTCTCCATGATCCTGGCTGCTGGAAACTCCCAAATCCCAATGGGAGCCAGCACAGAGAGCCAGAGAGAGGTACAGTGGGAACAACAAAATACAGCTGGGATGGGATGGGATGGGATGGGATGGGATGGGATGGGATGGGATGGGATGGGATGGGATGGGATGGGATGGGATGGGATGGGAGCAGG
>NC_031773.1:798849-816883 GCF_001522545.3 Parus major
TGGAGCAGTGTCCAGCCAGGAGGAACACACAGCTGGGCTGGGATTGTTACAGAATAGAGATGGGAGAAATGGGAATGGGAATGGCAGAGCTGTGAGGACGGGAGCTCACAGGGATGGGAATGGACAGCAGCCACCAGGGACAGGAGTGCGATGGCAGCAGGGTGGGAATGGGAACAGTGAGAATGGGAATGGTGGGAATGGAGCAGGGGGGAATGGGAGCAGGATGGGAAGGGGACAATGGCACAGCAGCAGTGAGGACAGGAACACCAACGTGCTCCTGCAGCACCCAAAACATCCAGAGATAAAAATCTCCATCCTTAAAAATTCCTGCCCCAATTTGTGGTGCATCCCCAGAACGTGCTGGGGGAAATCCGCTCCGTCACCGTGCCCGGGTGGATCCGGGTGGATCTGGGTGGATCCGGATGGATCTGGGTGGATCCGGGTGGGTCTGGGTGGATCCGGATGGATCCCGGCTGGGGGATCACACACGTGCTGAGCACAGCTGCTCTTGGTCTCCTGTCAAAATGTGGGCAAAATTCCTGAAATCAGCAGATCTTGGAACTGGGATTCAAGGAAACGCCCACCCGGGGATGTTTCGCAACAGCCTCACGACTCGCCAGACCTGGAACTGTGCCTTCAGTGAATGAAAAACCCTCCCGGTGCCAATTCCAGACACTCCTCCAAAGGGAGCTCAGCAGGAAATCCAGCTGGAAACACCAAAAGTGTCCAGGAAAAACAGGGATCTGCGAGCTCTGTTTCTGCCTTCCAGCTTTTAAATCTCATCCCAATCCCTCTGAAGGTTGGTTTTTTTTCCAGTTGATTTCAATCTCCTCTTTCTAAAAACACCCAAATTTTTCAAATGAGATCCCAGCAGCGCCACCCTCCAGGATCACGATCCGGTGTTTCGCGCCATCCATGGATTTCAGCTTGTTTGATGAGACAAAATACATTCCAAGGGGGAAAAGGGGAGGAATTGGCTGGAGAAGCAGGATTTAGGTTTTTATCCCTCAGCAGTCAGTTGGAATTTCCCATGGATGGATCATCCCAGGTGCTCAAAGACTCATCCCATCCTTGGCCAACCTCCCAAAGGAGCTGAGACGCCGGGAGCCGACCATCCCAGGAAAACACCTCCAGCTGCCTAATTTTCCAGGCTCTGCAGCCATGGAAATCCCATGGAAAACCCACAGGGATCCCCCAGGCTGAAATCCCATGGCAGCTCCCGTGGCTCCATCACACAGATCCCAAAAATCACCCCGGACTCCCTGGATGCTGTGAGGAGGCGGAGCGGGAATGCCAGGAGTGAGGTGGGAACCCAGGGAACTCCCTGGGATGTCCATGGATGTTCCAAGGATGGCATGGACACCCCAAGGATGGCATGGACACCCTGGAAATGGCATAGACACCCCAAGGATGGCATGGACACCCCAAGGAGGGCATGGACACCCCAAGGAGGGCATGGACACCCTGGAAATGGCATAGACACCCCAAGGATGGCATGGACACCCCAAGGAGGGCATGGACACCCCAAGGAGGGCATGGACACCTCGGGGATGGCATGGGCACCCCAGGGATGGCATGAACACCTCAGGGATGGTATGGACACCCCAAGGAGGGCATGGACACCTCGGGGATGACATGGGCAGCCCAGGGATGGTATGGACACCCTGGAGATGGCATGGACACCTCAGGGATGGCATGGACACCTCGGGGATGACATGGGCAGCCCAGGGATGGCGTGGACACCTCGGGGATGGCATGGACACCTCGGGGATGACATGGACACCTCGGGGATGACATGGACACCCCAAGGAGGGTATGGACACCTCGGGGATGACATGGGCAGCCCAGGGATGGCATGGACACCCCAGGGATGGCATGGACACCTCAGGGATGGCATGGACACCCTGGCGAGCAGCCTGGGAATCTCAAGTGAGGGCTTGGGTACCCCACGGAGCAGAGCCAGCATCCAGGGAATCAGAGAAAGCATCTTAGGGACCGGACAAACACCTTAAGGATGGCACTGCCACCCCAGGGACACCCTGAGTGGGGGTTTGGGTACCCCAGGAAGGGTAGCGGGGATCCCGGGGATCAGCACCGGCATCCTGGGAAAGCGGAGCGAGCACCTTCGGGAGAGGATCAAACACCTTAGGGATGCAATGGGCACCTCAGGACTAACGTGGGCACCCCAAGTTGGGGCTCAGGTTCTCCAGGGAATGGCGTGACTACTCCAGGAAGCAGAACGGATTCCTCAGGAAGCAGAACGGGCATCCCAAGGAGCGGCGCGGGCAATCTGGGGATAGCGCGGGAATCCCGGGAATCGGTGCGAGCATCTCCGGGACAGGAGCGAACAGCTTAGGGATGGCATTGACACCCCAGGGATAGCGTGAACTCCCTGGGAGCTTGGGAAGCCCAGGGAGTGGCGTGATTCCCGGCGTGATTCCCGGCGGAAGTCCAGCAGGCACACGTGGGAACGGAGCGGGAATCGCGGGAAAACGGAGCTCGCACCTCCGGGACGGAGCGGACACCCCGGGGAAGGTTTAGAGACCCAGGAAAGGGCGCGGGCACCCCGGGGAAGGTGGGGAGATCCCGGGGAAGGCTCGGACAAGCCGGCGGCGAGCCGGGGAGCCCGGGGCAGCTCCGCTTACCGGTGTCGGCGGCGGCGCGGAGCAGCAGCAGAGCGGCCGTAGCGCAGAGCAGCGGCAGCAGCGGCCGTGCCATGGCACCGGCCCGGGGACAGCTCCGGGATCTGCGGGAGATCCGTGGCCCTTCCCTGCCGCTGCTGTCGCGGTTCCCGAGAGGTTTCGCTTTCGCTTTCGGGACCGGGAGGGACGCACCGCCCTGCCGGGATGGGGAGCCAGGGACGGGGAGGGAATGCTGAGGGAGATGGGGTTGTTTATCTTGGAGAAAAGGAGACTCGGAGGTGACCTTAGCACTCTCTAAACTCCCTGGAAGGAGCTTGGGGTCAGCTGGGGTCGGACTTTTTCTCCAGGCAAGAGAGGACACAGCCTCAAGCTGCGCCAAAGGAAATACAGGCTGGGTTAAGGAAATTAGGAAGAAGATTTTTACAGAAAGGGTGATAAAACAGTGGAATTTTCTGTCTGGGGAGGTGGTGGAGTCACCACCCCTGGATGTGTTTAAAAAAGCCTGGATGTGGCACTGGGTGCCGTGGTTTAGTTGAGGGGTTGGGGCTGGGCTGGACTCGATCTTAGAGGTCTTTTCCAACCCGGTGATTCTGTTGAATTCTGTTGAAGGAGGGGTCCGGGAGGGGCGAGTGGGGGCGGCAATGCCGGGGAGAATTCGGTGTCCAGAGGGAACTTGATGCCCGGGGGGAAATTCGGTGTCCAGGGGAAATTCGGTGTCCAGGAGAGAATTCGGTGTCCGGGGGAGAATTCGGTACCTGGGGGGGGGAATTCGGTGTCCGGGGGGGGATTTCGATGCCCGGTGGAATTCGATGCCCGGGGTGGATTTTGGTGCCTGGGGGGAAATTCGGTGTCCAGGGGGAAATTCGGTTTCCAGGGAAAATTCGGTGTCCGGGGGAATTCGGTACCTGGGGGGGAATTCGATGCCCGGGGGGTTTTTCAGCACCTGGAGGGAATTCGGTGTCCAGGGGAAATTCGGTGTCCGGGGGAAATTCTGTGTCCGGGAACACAATACCCGGAAAGGGATGAAATACAGGGGGTGAGGGGCATTCATTGTCCGGGGGGGATGGAGAGATTCCCGGGAGGATGAAGCAGCCCGGGAATGGAATAGCGGGAGGGGTGGAGCTGCAATCCCGGATGCAGCAGCTGAAGGGATGGAATAACCCGGGAATACAAAACCGAGGGAAAGGGGAGTGCGGAATTCGGGACCTAAAGAGGGACGCGATTCCCGGCGAGTGGTGGGGAGGGGATGCAACATCCACGGGATGTGAGATCCCTGAGGGGGACAAGATGAAATGTTTGGATTCGTGATCCAGGGGGTGAAGTGTCAGGGGTGGGAGAGAGGGGGTGGGGTAACCCTGGAGGAAGCAGCGCCTGGGGGGGGATGCGGCATCGGGGTCACCGCAACACCCAGGGGGGTCTGGTACCCCTGGGATGGAACAGCTGGGGAAGGGATGGGATATCTTGGGAAGGGATGGAATATCTTGGGAAGGGATGGAACAGCTTGGGAAGGGATGGAATATCTGGGGAAGGGATGGGATATTTTGGGAAGGGATGGGATACCTTGGGAAGGGATGGAACAGATTGGGAGGGATGGAATATTTTGGGAAGGGATGGGATATTTTGGGAATGAATGCAATATTTGGGAAGGGATGCAATAATTGGGAAGAGATGCAATCCCGTCAGGAGATGAGGGAGTGCTCCCTCATTCCGAGGGAATCACTGTGTCCTGGGGGGATGCAGCTCCTCCCTCCCATGGCTGGCCATGGATCTGGTGGAATTCCGTGTCCTTGGGATCAGGAATCCCAGCGCTGGAGCATGCACACAAACCTCAGCACTGGAAAACAAGCTGTGATCCAGCCCTGGAAGATCTGCAGAGCTCCTGCAGTCAGGCTCCGTCCCACAGCATTCCCGGGATCCCACAGATCCTGCACACAACAAATCCTCCCCAACTCGGCTCCTTGGATGGAAATGTGGGAGTTCTGATCCAGCTTTGGGCTCTCCCAGATTCCCTGGATGGGCTGGGATCCCACTGGATGAGAGTTGTGAAAAACAATCAGCAGGGCAGGGCTCACAGCACTTTGTGCCAGAGCTGTGCTCGATAATCTCGGGTTTTGGTAAAGAAAATTGGATCTGGGAAGACTTTGCCTTTCTTCTCAAGAATTCCTAAAAAAGATGAAAAAAATCTGATTGCATCCTAAATTTCCAGGTGAGGATTTTGGTGCTGCTGATGCAAACGAGCTCTGCAGATGCTGAACTTCCAGAAGATCAGCACAACCAGTGCTGAGGAATCCAGACTTTTCCATGCTTGGACTGTGAGGGTGTGAAAACCTCCTGAGAGCTCAAATAATCTTTGATTATTTAATTATTGCACTGAGATGAAATTATTTGAAGGATTGAGATGTCTGAGGCTCTGCCACGGGAAACCTGGAGTGAGGAAAGCTGCTCTGACCCTGTGGGTGTGGGGTGGAGCTGGGTTCATTCCCAGCTCAGGAATTGTGAATTCCAGAGCAGCTCCAGGAAGGTCAGACAGGGAATTTTTCCTGACAGGATGATTTGTGGGATCATCCCACCAATCCTTGCCTGGTCCCTGTGTCAGGGACGTCTCCCCGAGGTGCAGCACCAGGACAAGGATCCTAAATCATCCCTCCCTCGAGGCAGGGAGAAATCCGAGAGCTGAACATCTGGATTTCCAAAGGAATTCACCATCCCATATCCAAGTTGATATTTCAGGGCTTTGAATATCTGAGGAGCAATTTTGGGGTTGGATTGGCACCACTGTCACTGCCACCATCGATGGGATTGGCAAAAGCAGGTTTTGATATAAATTTCATAGAATTATGGAAAGGTTTGGGTGGGAAGGGATCTTTAAATCATCTTTTTCCATCCCTCTGCAATGAGCAGGGACATCTTCCACCATCTCAGGGTGCTCCAAGCCCAACCAACCTTTCCTTGGACACTTCCAGGGATCCAGGGGTTACTCTGGGAATTCCAGCCCAGCTGGGAATTCCTTCCCCATATCCCATCCATCCAAGGACCAGGCTTTGTCCTGCAGGTGCTCACTTGGAGAAGGGAAGGATCCAGGGAGAGCTTCCAGCAAATTCCAGGAGATAAAGGGGATCCAGGAGAGCTGGAATTTGGGAAAGGCCTGGAGGAGCAGGAGCCAGGGAATGGCTCCAGATTGGAAAAGGGGAGATTGGGGTGGGATTTGGGAATTCCCAGAGCAGCTGTGGCTGCCCCTGGATCCTGGAAATGGCCAAGGAAGGGTTGGAGCAGCCTGGGATGGTGGGATTGGAATGGGATGGGATGGAAGGTCCCTGGATCCCATCCCAAAGCATTCCGGGATTCTGGGATTTGGGAGGCTCCGAATCCACCCCGAGGGATTTTTCTGGGAAATGGGGATGGGAAAGAGAGGGAAAGGGAAGGGAGAGCCTTGGTGGCTTCCTGAGATTGCAAGGGAAGGCCCTGGGTCCATCAATTCCTTGGAGAGGAGATGGATCCAATGTCAGGCTCTGGAGCCAGGCTGGGAGAGCTGGGAATGTTCTCCTGGAGAAGGGAAGGATCCAGGGAGAGCTTCCAGCACATTCCAGGGCCTGGAGGGGCTCCGGGAGAGCTGGAATTTGGGAAAGGCCTGGAGGGACAGGACACAGGGAATGGCTTCCCCTTCCCGGGGGTCGGGGTTGGTTGGGTTTTGGGAAGGAATTCCTGGCTGGGCTGGAATTCCCAGAGCAGCCCCTGGATCCCAGGAATATCCAAGGCCAGGCTGGAGCAGCCTGGGATGGTGGGAGGTGTCCACGGCACTGGGTGATCCCTGAGATCCTTTCCAAGTCATTCTGTAATTCCATGATTTCCCGTAAATCATCAGGAAGTTTCTACCCTGGCCACAACCCAAACTGGGAATTACTGGAGGGTTTTGTTTTTTTTCAAAGCTCTGCTAACAATGGTAATTTTCCACTTGGGCTGATTCCAAGCAGTGAAATTCCAAGGCCTTCAGGGAATAAGGGATCATCCCTCGTTCCTCACCTTGCTCAGGAAACCGGGAGTCTTGGTATGGAAAATTTCTCCCGTTTTTCCACGCTCAAATTCCTTCCCCATCCAGGTGGGAATTCCTGAGGCCCCAGAGCAGCTCCAAGGAAGGAGAAGCTGGAGGGATGCACCACCACAAGTGGTCAAGGAATTCCAGGCTTTTCCTGGGATGTAGCTCATGGAAGGGTTGTGTTGGTGGCTGTGACTCTTGAACTGGAGATTTTTGGGTAGGAAAAGCTGGGTTTTAAGTCAGGATTAAGGATCAATCCAGTGTCCAAAAGGAGACAAACTCCTTGTTTCATCAGGGATGAGGATGGACAAAAATATTCCTTTGAATTCATTTTCCAGCAAACAGAAATCAAAACTGCCTCAAGGAGCAGAATGATCCAAAATCCCAGTAAAGAACCAGATTTTGTTTTCCTTTGAGGATTTAATCAGGAATTACTTAATTTCTTATCAGTTCTCCCAGGTTCCTGCACCGAGTACATAAAACCAACTCGGGATGTGAGTTGATCCTCCCAGCATTATTTGGGAATGTGGGAAAATGGTTGCAAGAAAAGATTTGTAAAGCTCAGGTTGGCAGTCTGAGATGATTTCCCATCAAGTTAATTGCTTTCATTTTAATTAGCTACTATTAATCCAGCAAGAAGCAGTTGCTGGGCCTGGATTCTGTCCCAAAGCAGCGCTACCAATCGCGCTTGGAGACACCTGGAAAAGTCAAAACATTGCCCTGGAAATTAAAAGGGATGGAGAAAGGAAAAAATTCCAGTGGTAACATTTTGTGTTGTGGGAATTATGAAAATTTTCAGGCTCTGGAGGAGGAGGAGGAAAAAGAAGAGGAGAGGGAGGAGTAGGAGGAGGAAGAGGAGGAGGAGAAGGAGAAGGAGGAGGAGGAGGAGAAGGAGAAGGAGGAGGAGGAGGAATAGGAGGAGGAGGAGATCCAGTGCTAAGCATTGCAGTCAAGGTCATTCTCTCATAAAAGCTGAAGTTGCTGCTGTTTTACAAGTGAAAATTCCCTATTTTGGCTGGAATTTGGCAGAGTTGGTAAAAACGAGGGGATTTTGCTGCCCAACAGAACATCCTGGCTGTGGGAACGAGCATTCACAGCCTCAGGCTGGAGAGATTCCAGCCTTTCCAGAGCTTTCCAAGGGAAACATCTCCACGCTGGAGTGTTGGAAGTGAGATCTTCCAGCCAGAGGAGCAGCAGGGAGGGCTCAGCTCAGCTCAGGGGATCTCCAGCGGAATTTTTTTGGAACTTCAGCTCCTTTTCTGTGGGAGAGGAAAGCACCCGTGAAACCACCCGGGGTTTTTCAGCCACGGGGTTGCTTTAGGTCTCAACTTGTAATTTGGGAACTTCCAGTTCTCAGATGTGAGGCTGATTTTGAGAATCAGCCTTTTCCCAAAGAGAATGAGCAGATTTTGGTCACAATTCAATGATTCAAGGAAGGAAGAGAACTGACAAAACACAAAATGTGAAAATTCCAGCTGGAGGCTTGGCCACATCCACTTTTCCCTGCAAATAACATTCCCAGAGGATTTTTCCTGAAGCCAAATGAATTCTGCTCACACCTTTTTGTATTTTCCGAGGGTGAGAAAGAAGAGGGAAGATTTGTATGGAACTTTCCACCCTCGCTTCCTGGGAATGAATAAATATCCATCACTTGGGGTTTGTTTATTTTTCCCTTCTAAAAAGAAATTCCAGCCAGTTGGGAAAACACCTTCCCTTTTTAAAGTTTGATAATTGTCAGATTCCACTTGGCTCTGCTGTCAACAGCTGATGTTGGGAATCCTGAATATAAACCTTGGAAAAATGGTAAAACACCCAAATATTCCCTTTGGAATTGTTGCTGTGGTGATGTCCCTGACCTCTACCAGCAGTTGAAGGAAATAATGTCAAAGAAGAAGAAAAACTGCAGGAAAAACTTGTTTGGGATTTGTTTTGGGAGATTATAAAACCTCAAGTTTGAGGTGGAAAAGGCAGAGCTGGGAACATGGCAGGAACAGTTTTGAACCTCTGGAAGTGAGAGGAAGAGTGGGAAGCATCCACAGCCTGTTCCTGTGGGATGGTTGTTGTTCACTCTTCATCCTGGGAGGATAAATCCTGGGAATAAACATCCTGATGGTGCTGCAGAGCTTTTCCTGAAGGCTCCTGGGGGTTGGGGAGGTGCTAAAAAGAGATTTGAGCTCCAAAATTGGGGTTTTTGGGGTGGTTCTGTCTCCACCGCGTTTTTGAGGGTGTAGTAGGATGTGAGTAAGGATGGGGTAACCTCAGTGGAGAGAGGAGTTATTTAATAAATGAATAATTTTTTATTAAAAGCTGTTCAGCAGAGGGGACAGCACAACCTCACCTTCAGGGTGGGACAACTTCAGCCACGGGAGATGAGGAGGAAATCAGAATTCCAGGAGAAACTGCAGCTCCTGAGCAGGTCCAGAGATAAAAAGTTACCCCAGGGTTTATTAAAATGGTCTAATGTAATATTATATAATATAATGTAATATATAAGACATATAACATATAACATATAACATATTTAATGTATATATGCATTAAAATAATTTATAATCTATTGTACAGTATATTAAATATATAATATTATATATTATATAGAATATGATATATAATATATATAATTATTATCTTTATATATTATATATAAATGTATATAAGAATATAATAAAATATAATATAATAATTATTATTGTAATTTATAAAAATATATAAATATCTAAAACAATAAATAATTATAATATATTATAATAAATAAATTATCTATAAATAAAATAATTATAGTAAATATAATATCACATTATGACTTATATTATATATATAATGGTATATAAATTATATTATATATATTATATATAATAATATCATATTATAATTATTATAATTATAATAACGATATATAATTATATTATTATATTATGTATAATTATAATAATTATATATAATTATTATATAATTACATTATTATAATAATAATTACATATATTATAATACATTATGATATATAAATAATATATCTACATTATAATATATAAATTATCTATAAATAGAATAATTATAGTAAATATAATATTACATTATAACTTATGTTATATTATATATATAATGATATATAATTCATATATATGTTATACATTGCTTATAACATATTTAATATGTAATACTATATAACAAAATATCATTTATGATCTATGAAATAATATGATAAACATAACATTATGTAAAATATTGTGATATTTAAAACATTAATATAATATAATATAATATAATATAATATAATATAATATAATATAATATATAACATAATATAACATGACATATGACATATAATATACAGTGTATAATACATAATATATACATGTAATATATAATATATACACATAATATAATAATACATAATATATATATTATATTATATATGAAGTGTATATAATATGTAATATGTAATGCATATATATGCAATAATCATATCTAAAATATCTATATTTTATATATATAACTATAAATAGATATTATATATATATTTTACATATTATATTATATTTATTTATATTTATATATTTATATTATTTTATATTTTTATATATGTATAAAATATATAAAATAAAATATATAAAATAAAATATATATCTTATATATTTACATATATTATGTAAAATATATGTAATATATATTATATAACATATACACAACATTATATACAATATATTTCAGATAACAGAAATTACATATTGCATTATATATATGAGATATCAGATATCCCATTTTATTTTAGGAAATAAACTCATCCTGTACCTCCCTTGTTTCAGAAACTCATTCATTGGTGGTGTTTGGGAAGTAAAACAAAATCCTTTCATTACAACCCTCTGCTCCAAGAAAAAAACACCAGAAATTTTTCCCACAGAAAGCACAAATCCACAATTCCATAGAAACAAGGGTGAGATCAGGGAATTCAGACAAATAAATTCAAATTTTCCTGGGAAAAAAATAAATCAGTTTTCTCTGAATTTCTCTGTCACTCAGATTTGGAATGCAGCAAAGAATTCCCACTTGGAAAAAACAAGGGAAAAGCAGATTTTAGATGGAAATTCCTAAATCCCATTCCATAAAATCCTGTCTGAGATCCTTACAGAGCTGCCAATCTTTTATTCCCCTTCCCCAATGGAAGGGGAAATGATTCTCTGGGGGCTCCAAAAATGCTGAAAGAAATGGGAAAGGGAAAATAAAAACTTGAAATAATCATGTAAATATTTTTTTTAGGTTGATATTTAATTAATTTATTTATTTAATAAATAAATTAAGTTAGTTTAATGTTTTTAGATTGATATTTTATTTATTTAATAAACTTATTTATTTAGGTTATTATTTTTAGGTTGATGATTTCTTTATTTAATAACTTTATTTATTTAGGTTACTGTTTTAAAGTTGATATTTTATTTATTTAATATATATAAATAGATTAATTTATTTATGTTTATATTTTTAGGTAGATATTTTTATTTATTTAATAATTTTATTTATTTATTTAGGTTAATATTTTAGGTTGCAATTTTATTTATTTAATTATTTAATTATTTAATTAATTAATATAGCTTAATGTTTTTAGGCTGGTATTTTATTTATTTAATAAATTGATTTATTTAGGATTTTAGATTTAATAGATTTATTTATTTATATTTCTATTTTTAGCTTGATATTTTATTTATTTAATAAATTTATTTATTTATTTATTTAGGTTAATATTTTTAGGTTGATATTCTATTTATTTAATAAATACAATTTTTTTAGGTTAATATTTTATTTTATTTATTTATTTATTCATTTATTTAGGTTAATGTTTTATTTATTTAATAAATTTATTTATTTAGGTTAATAGTTTTAGGTTGATATTTTATTTATTTAATAAATTTGTTTATTCAGGTTAATATTTTTAGGGTTTTTTTTAGGCTTTATTTTTTAGTTTTTTTATTTTTTAGGCTTCTTTAGGTTGAATTTTTTTCCTCAGTTCGAGTTTTTAGTTTTTTTATTTTTTAGGCTTCTTTAGGTTGAATTTTTTTCCTCAGTTCGAGCGGAAGAGGCACTGAATGAACTCATTCATGACTCCAGTTATTTCACTGGAAACCAATGAGTTTATCTTAATTTATTTCCTAGGAGATTATTCAGGAAAAAAGTAATTTTGTCAGGAGATGGATGAGTTCCCACTCAAACAGGACATGCCAGGAAAAATCACTCTGCTCTTGGTGTCCTGCCCAAAAATTATTGTCTGGGCTGTTAAACCTGGCTGAGCAGCACAGGAAGGAACCAGGATTAAATTTTAAAATTAAACCAAAAACTAAATTAATTTAAAAATTGTGAATTAAAAACTCCCCAGGAGTTTTTGTAACTCCCCAGATTGTGGATTAGAAGCAGGAGAAGTGAGGAAAATAGGATGGAATTAAGCAGTTTTTCATCATCAGATTCCAAAAATACCATGAAAAATCCAACTTTGGATAGAAAATTCAGATTACATCTTTGTGCTCCAGCCTCCTCAAGGTCACTGCTGCTGGATTTAGCAGGATACAGGCTTGGATCCTGTTTTTATCCTAAGGAATTGCCTGTTTTCCTTCACATAAAAGCATGAAATTATTTTCCTTGCAGGATGAGGAGGAGAATTCCAGCATTCCCAACCTGCTCAGTGAAGGCAGCACCGGCTCCTCCAAGGGCAAAGCTGCTCCTATGGATTTGAATTCCAGTTTATTCCATCCAGAATCATATTATATTATTGGTTTTTCGTAAATATTATAATGAATTTTATATGTATAAGGTTAGAAAACTTTTGTTGTATTAATATAGTTTATTTTTGCTATTGATGAAACTTAAAAATAGTGGTATAATACACATATATGTTAGGCTATAACATGATATCAAAGCACAATTTTATATAATTTTATAATGTTTATAGAACCCAGAGACTGAAAAGACAGTCAGAGACCCCCCTGCATTCTTAAAATTATCTTTTCCTCCAAGATCTCCAAGAGAAGGATTTATTTCACCCGTTATCAGAGGATATAAAACCCAGTGGCACCAAGAAGATTGATTTATTGGGAAAGGGTAAAGGTAAAAACTAAACAAAGGAACATCAAAAACTTAAAAAGAATGTCTGAATATGTCTGAGAATTTATGGATATGTAATAAGGTTCTGTTTTTAAGGAACAATCCTTTGTTAGTAAGGTGAATGCAGAGACACCCAGCCGTATCTGTATATTTTACTTTATTTTTATCTCCTAATTGTCTATTAAACTTTTAAAATTCTAAAAAAAAAAAATTATGCGAACCTCGTTTTTCACATTGCCAAGGCCATATCCACAGGATGTTAAATCCCTCTGGGAATGGGGACTCCTGGACAAATCTTTCCAGGAATTTTCCCAATATCCAACCTAAACCTTGCCTGGCATAACTTGAGGCTTTTTTTTTTTACAAGGGGCTCTAATGGTTGGTGTATTATGAGAGTTATGTGTGAGTTACACATGATTTACCTGAGAATTAAGAGGGAATTATTTGGGATTTACACAGGAGTTTCTTGAGAGATTAATGGAAATCCTTTCATTTTTTGCAATTGGGCTCAATGCTTGGTTTGCCTTAAAGTCTGTTAACTTGTTAACATTTGAGTTACATGGGAATTTATTTGCTTTATTACCAAGTAGCTCAGTGGTTGGTCTTCCACGGGACTTAAATGTGAGTTACATAAGAGTTACATTCGAGTTACTCGTGACTTACCCCGGCCTTTACCAAAGGCCCCAGAGGGTTGGATTGTCGCACCAATTCCATGTGAATTCCACGTAAATTCCATGTGAACTCCATACGAGTTCCCGTTTCTTCACCAGAAGCTCAAATTGTTTATTAATCTATTTATTTATCTCTCTGTCTCTCAGCGGAGCCTCACTCCCCTCACGAAATAATAACGCGGCTCCTTTAAGATGCGCCCTCATTCCGGCCCCGCCCCTTCAGCGCGAGGGTGGGGGCGTGGCTTGGCCAGGCGGAAAGCGCCGGGGTTGATTGACAGAGCCGCTGCCCAATCAGATGGCAGAGAGCGGGACGGGGGGCGGGGCTTCCGGCGGGGCGGCTGAGGCGGCGGCGCTCTGAGGGAGCGGGAGCGGGGCCGCCATGATCAAGAAGTTCGATAAAAAGGACGAGGAGTCCGGTACGGGGGGGCTGAGGGTGAGGGGAGGGCGGCTGGGGCGAGGAGGGGGCTGAGGAGGAGGGGGCTGAAGGCTGCTGGGGTGACAGCGGCGGTTCAGGTGACGGGAGTGCTGAGGCGAACGCGGGTGGAGATGAGGGCGCTGAGGGGATGCTGAGGGTGAGGGAGATGCTGAGGTGGGGAGGCTCTGGAATAAAATTCCCAGAGAAGCTGTGGTTGCTCCTGGATACCTGAAAATATCTAAGGCCATGTTGGAGCAAGCTGGGGTAATGGAAGTTGTCCCTGCTCGTGACAGGAGGTGGAAGTGAATGATCCTTAAATCTCCTTTCAGCCCAGCCCATTCCATTTTGCGCTCTCTCTTCTCTCACAGCTCAATAAATATAAAATACAAATACAGGGGTATTTGTGCTTCAGTTCTAAGAACTAACTGCCAAAGTATTTCTCCCTTCTGGTGACAAATCCAAAGGATTTCCCCCCTGTTTTCAGAGCTGGTTTCCAGAGAGGATTTTATCCCCATCTCTGCTCAGTGCAGATGTTTCATCCCTCAAAGAAAAAAAAAAGAAATAATTTTATGTGAAGGCAAATTAAATAGCAAACAATTTTCTTCCTCTCCTTTTGTTTTTTTACCTTTATTCTTTCTATAACTGAATATACCACTTAAGAAAGTGGATTCAAAGCTGTTGATGGCCAACATCATTTATTCAAGGAGAAATGTTTTGAGGTGTTTTTTGGTAAAATTTTGGGGCTGTTCTGCATGTTGTGACCTTTTGGGGTGTGTGAGGAATTAATTTCCTCAACTGAGAGGTTTCTTTTTCCACAGGTAGTGGTTCCAATCCTTTCCAGCATCTGGAGAAGAGCGCTGTGCTCCAGGAGGTAGGAATAATCACAGGATAATGCAGTTTAATTAATTATCTTTTCCTTCAGGAAGTGTTGCAGAACGCTTGTGGGGAAATGTGCATGGCTAAATTCATAGAATTAATTTCAAATTACAGAGTGTAAATAAGTTAATTTTATCCACAGGTAATGAGGGAGTTTTTTAGGGTAATTAGATGCCACGTGGCTTCTGCCTTCCATGTGGACATGTGGCATCTCAGGGGGCTCTTCCTGAAGAAAAAAATGTTTTATTTTGAGGCATTTTTGCCTGTTCCAGATGGCAAAATGAGTTCTTTGTGCTTTGTTCAGATTGCTGCAAACTGAAAGATGCAAGAACACATTCTCTGAGACACGTATTTAACATAAATAAAAATTACAAGCTTGCTTGGCTGGAAACAGATTAATTTAATTTTGATGTTGAAAGAGAAGTAATTATTATTGAGATATATTCAAGCAAAATTTCTGTTTTATTTCCAGGCACGGCTCTTCAATGAGACCCCAATAAACCCACGAAGATGCCTTCACATCCTTACCAAGATCCTGTACCTGCTGAACCAGGTAACTCTTAGGATTCCTCTCCATCCAGAATTAATATTTTTTTTAGTGGAAAAGTTGTTTCCCATCTCTTCCTTCCACCGAGGGGAAAAACCCCTTGGGAAAATTCCATCCCTGGAAGTTTAGAATTGTGGATTCCCTGAGGAGGAAAGGGAAGAATCCAAGGGAAGATTCCTGGTGTATGGGAGGGAATTGGAAAAAAAGGAGCTGGATAATGCTGTTTTTCCTCTCTGCCAATTCCAGGGTGAACACTTTGGAACCACAGAAGCCACGGAAGCTTTTTTTGCCATGACCAGATTGTTTCAGTCTAATGATGTAAGGAACTGAGGATTTGCCTCTCCCTGCTTCTGTCTGGGCTTGCAGGAGCTGCCAAACCCATGGGATTTTTGGGATGTGGGAGGCAAACGTTGCACAGGGAGAGCTCTGCAGGCAAATCCTGGTTTGGAAATAAAGGGCTGAATAATAACATGTGGTTATTCTGTGGGTTAGGGGAGGATTCTGAGTTAATTACTGCTGTAAAAGTGGGGATAATTACAAAGCCTGAATTTACAAATCAGCATCACTTAATGGTTGTTGCTTCCACTTGCAAATCACCCATCTGCTTAATTCCAAACAGAATTTGAAAATTGCCTGCAGATTGATCTCATTGAGGCAAGGGATGAGAAGCCCCTAAAACTCATGGAATGGTTTGGGAATTGAATTTGGGAATTCAGCTTTGGGCTCAGCATAGTGTAAAGTCCCCCTGTGGTTTTAAGTTTGTTCTGCAGAGTGTGAGAGCTCAGAGCAGTGTGATGGGGCTTGTTAATTTTAATTAGAAATGGTTTGCTTGTTAGAGATTTGTCCAAGGGAGGTGCAGCTGTTAAAAGATGTAATAAAATTTGTGGAAGTACTGAGTGTTTGGAATCCTTTTTAAAAAGGATTTTTTTTTAATATATTTTATATATTAAAATATATTTTAAAAAGCTATATATTTTATAATATATATATTTTATATAAAATATATAATATATATAATAATATATAATATATAAAAATATATTAAATATGTAATTCAAAATATTTTCATAATAAAATATATCTATTTTAAAAATATATAAAATATATGTTGTAAATATATTTTAAAATATATTTCTTAAAATATAAAGTTTATTGTTTTCAAAGACTTGATGTCAACACTCCACATTTCTATTTTTTCTTTAATTTTTATATATATGCTTCCATTTTTTTTACAATAACAAAGTTATTTTCAAGGCTTTTAGCTGATAATTGTCAGGCTTTTGAGCTGCATCACTTCTTTGATAATTAACACAGATTTTTATATTAGTTCTTATCATTTAAAAAATATTGATGTCTTACTCTTGTGATTTGTTTGATAGCACGGATTTTGGCTCTTATCCAGCCAAAGTCCCTGCTGGGTATGTAATTTTACACTTAAAACTTCCAATTGAAAATGTAATTTTACACTTAAAACTTCCAATTGAGAAGAATACATTTTGTTTAAAAGCTTACTTTTAAAGTGAAATATTTAATCTTTATGGTTTATTTATCTTCTTAAACTCCTAATTACCTCTGAGCTTCCTCTTTTTCTGCACATTTCCACAGCAAACCCTCAGAAGAATGTGTTACCTCACAATCAAAGAGATGGCAAATATCTCTGAGGATGTCATCATTGTCACCAGCAGGTGGGACACCCCCCAGAACCCAGGATCAGCCTCTGGAAAAAGGGACTGCAGCTCCTGGGGTTTCCTAAAGATATTGGGACACACAGCACCTCTCAAATGTTATTTTGTTCCCACTTTGGGGGGGAAATTCACTTTATCAAATGGGTGTTACTTTGTTTTCTTGTATCTTAAGGTGTTTGTTTTTTATTAAATTCATGTCGGATTTTGGGCTGTGACTTTGCTGTCAGAGCAATTAAAGAAAAGCAGAGCAAAGCCCAGTTCATTCTCCCACTGAAATTTCAATTTTTTTGACTGCAAAAATAGCCATTGCAGCTGTTGCAAGAGGAAGAATTGGATCTGTTGTTGCATGGCTGAACAGCTTTAGAAATACGTGACAAACTGAACTTTGTTCCCTGTTTCTAAATCAGAATTCCTTGTAGAACAGGCAAGAGAATGAGCCAAACAAGCCAGGCAATACCACGAATTTTATGTGCATTTTATAACTCTGCATTTCCCCAGATTTTGATGTTAATAACTCTCCAATTAAACTGATTATTAAGAAGTTGTTCCTAAGCAGAACCAGAGCAGCTAAAAGAGGTGAATGTCACATAAAGACTGAGATGTGGGGATATTCCACAGGTGTTCACAGGATGTTTTTGATGTTTTCAGTTTGACCAAAGACATGACAGGGAAGGAGGATGTCTATCGAGGCCCGGCCATCCGAGCTCTGTGCAGGATCACTGACGTGAGTACACAGGCATCAAATCCCAAAACTCACTTTCAAATCCCAAAACTGCTCTCTTGAGGGATGGGTTTTACAGCAGTCGTGCAACTGCTGCTTCATGGAGGGCTGCTTGATTTCTTGTGCAATTTCTGTGGGGCTGGAGCACTGGGAATGTGCAGCTGGAATGTTTGGAAGCTCCTTGCTGATCTGGGATTGCTCTGCTCGATTTCCTGTGCAATTTCTGTGGGGCTGGAGCACTGGGAATGTGCAGCTGGAATATTTGGGAGCTCCAGTCTCTGTCAGGGATTGCTCTGCTCAATGCCCTGTGCAATTTCTGTGGAATTTCTGTGGGGCTGGAGCACTGGGAATGTG
>NC_031773.1:817814-820579 GCF_001522545.3 Parus major
TGGGGCTGGAGCACTGGGAATGTGCAGCTGGAATATTTGGGAGCTCCACTTTCTTACCTGGAATTGCCCTGCTGGTGATTTTCTCACTGACCCTCCACGACCAGCCCTACCTCACAGAATTATCTCCAGATTTTTCCTGAAGATGCTTTAAAAGTGGATTTTTTCCCTTTCTGTTGTGTTTATGCTCTTCCTGCAGCTCATCCACACTTGCCTTTTTCCCTGTTTTCCCCTTCCCAGGGTACGATGCTCCAGGCCATCGAGAGGTACATGAAACAGGCCATTGTGGACAAAGTCCCCAGCGTGTCCAGCTCTGCACTGGTGTCTTCCTTGGTGAGTAAATTGGGTAAATTTTGCAGATTTTTGTAAATCTGGTGGTTTTTTTCAGGCTGGGAAGGTGAATCTGCTGCCTTTGTTTTTTTTTCCTCTGAGGTGTCTGTTTGTCTGACTGGAAAATAAGAAAAAAAATATATAAGGAAAAAAAATAATCAGAAAACAAGAAAAAACACCAGATTTTCCTTTCTCTCCTCAAATTCCTTTCTTAACATTTGAGTATATCAATCATAATCATTTCTAGTGCAAATTTTTTTAGTGCAGCCTAGTGCAAAATGCTCCTATTTCTGCAGTCAGTATAAAACATGAATTTATCTGGGGATAAATGAAACCAGGATTATTTCTACTCAGAGACTCCAGGAGGGCCAGATGAAGGAATCCACTCTGATTTCCCCTCCCTTTTTTAGGAGAAAAGGCTGGGAAAGATCTCATTAATTAATATTTTTATTAATGGAACTGGAGAGTGGTAATTTGAGACCGAGACAGAAGGAAATGCACAGTTTTTAGGGGTGTGGGATAAAGAGTGGCTGGGAAACTGCTGTGAGCTTGTCCCCAATCTCAATTTATTTTACAGCACATGATGAAAATCAGTTATGATGTGGTCAAAAGGTGGATTAATGAAGCTCAGGAAGCAGCTTCCAGCGACAACATCATGGTACAGGTGTGTTTGAGGCTGTCCCTAAAAACTCTGGTGGGGCTTAGTGGAATTCTGGGAGTTCTTAAGGAAAAAAAAAATCTTATTTTATGTAATCTTTTAAAAGCAAAAATTGTGATTTGTGGGCATTTTTTTCAAAAAAAATAATGAATTTTTCCATGATGCCAGCACAAGACTCTTAATTAAGAGCTGACTTTGGAGTTCTCTTCCCTTTTTCCTGGTAAATTTTTGGTGGTTGGAATGCTGCTGCCCATCCCACGGGATGAAGGAATTTGAATCAGAGTGCTGAAAAATCTTGGGAAATTCTCTCACTGCCTCCCAATGAGGGCAGAAAATTTATCAGATGCAAAAGGTGAACCCAAATATCATTAAAATCTCCACAAGAGCGAAATTTTTGCACAGCTGTTGCAGACATTTATGGAAATGGAATTATTCTGTCTGTTGCAGGCTCATGATCAGAAATATTCTGTAAAAAAATCAGCTTTGTTCTTGCCCACCTAGCAGCTTCATTAAACCTTGCAGGAAATTTGTTTTATTTTTTTTTAATCAGTTTTATGGGAGGAAAAGAAAAACAAAATAACTTGGCAAGGAGATAAAAATGTTTCTTTGTGCTTCCAATAAAAAAAAAGGCCTGAAGGATTTTTGTGAGGTCAGCTGTCATTTCAGGGCCTTGGGATATCCTGGGTGTGGAGTTCATTAGAAATGCTGGAATTAGAAATTACTGTGCAAAGCTGAAACCTTTGAAGTGATGATGTTTAATTGGGGGGGGAGAAGAGGAAATCAATTAATTTGTGGCTCTTTGGATCTTCAGGAATAGTTGAGAGCGGACAGAGAGGGCAAGGAAACTTTGCAACTTGTCAGGAAACTCAGCTCAGTTGAGGTTAGAAAGTATTTCTGCCAGGAAACAGCAATAATTACCCATTTCTTCAATAATTGCCCCTCTTTTGATGTTTTCATGTGGATTTTGCAGCTGTACTCAGTGCCTGCCCCTCTGTTTCCCATCCCATAGTATCATGCTTTGGGGCTGCTCTATCACCTTAGGAAAAACGATCGCCTGGCTGTCTCCAAGATGCTGAACAAATTCACCAAATCCGGCCTGAAATCCCAATTTGCCTACTGCATGCTGATCAGGATTGCCAGCAAACTCCTCAAGGAATCCGAGGAGGGGTAAGGATTGAAAGAGGCAGGATTGAAATCAAAGGAATTAATTAAGGTTTGGAAACAGGAGTGGGTTTTCTTAGTGGAAATCTCCACAGAGACACAACTGTAGGGATGGGATAATGCATGGGATCAGTTTTAAAGGGGTTTTGCTGCCTAAAAGATCCTTGGATCGTTGTGTTTGTAGCCAGGAAAGTCTTGGACTGGATCTTAATGGGATTTTTCCAACCTAAAAGATCCTGGGATCATTGTTTGTAGCCAGGAAAGTCTTGAACTTGATCTTAAAGGCTTTTTCCAGCCTAAGAGATTCTGTGATTGTTGTGTTTGTAGCGAGGAAAGTCTTGGACTGGATCTTAAAGGGATTTTTCCAACCTAAAAGATACTGGGGTCTTGTTTGTAGCCAGGAAAGTCTTGGATTCAAACATAAAGGGGTTTTCCAACCTAAAAGATCCTGTGATTGTTGTGTTTGTAGCCAGGAAAGTCTTAAACTCAATGGGATTTTTCCAACCTAAGAGATCCTGGGATCGTTGTGTTTGTAGCCAGGAAAGTCTTGACCTTGAACTTAATGGGATTCTTCCAGCCTAAGAGATCCTGGGATTGTGTTTGTAGCCAGGAAAGTCTT
>NC_031773.1:822301-824845 GCF_001522545.3 Parus major
GTTGTGTTTGTAGCCAGAAAAGTCTTGAACTTGATCTTAAAGGGATTTTTCCAGCCTAAAATCCTGGGATTGTTGTGTTTGCAGCCATGAAAGTCTTAGACTCAAATTTAAGAGAATTTTTCCAACCTTAAAGATCCTGGGATCATTGTGTTTGTAGCCAGGAAAGTCTTAAACTTGATCTTAAAGGGATTTTTCCAGCCTAAAATCCTGGGATTGTTGTGTTTGTAGCCAGGAAAGTCTTGGACTGGATCTTAATGGGATTTTTCCAGCCTAAGATATCCTGGGATCGTTGTGTTTGTAGCCATGGCTGTGATATTTGTGTTTGCAGCCATGAAAGTCTTAAACTCGATCTTAAAGGGATTTTTCCAGCCTAAATTCCTGGGATTGTTGTGTTTGCAGCCATGAAAGTCCCCTGTTCGACTTCATCGAGAGCTGCCTGCGGAACAAGCACGAGATGGTGATTTATGAGGCTGCCTCTGCCATCATCCACCTGCCAAACTGCACTGCCAGGGAGCTGGCACCTGCTGTCTCAGGTTGGTCACTGCTCTTTGGAGCCCTGAAAACAGCTGGAATAAAGAAATTGAGAGAAAATCCAGCAGAATTCCAATCCCCACAGCCTGAATTTCCTGCTGAGCTGGGGTTAAAAAGCCATTTAACCCCAAGTTAGAGGGTTTCTGGGTGAGATCCCTTTTCCATCCAGAGGTTTTGATGAATGGAAGCAGAGGTGGCACGAGGTGATGTTTGTCTTCATCCAGCTGCAGGAATTTGGGGTGGGAGGGAATCATGGAATGGTTGGGGTTGGAAAAGACCTTCAAGCCCATCCAGTGCCACCCCCTGCCGTGGGCAGGGACATCTCCCACCATCCCAAAGCCTTCTCCAACCTGTCCTTGGACATTTCCAGGGATGGAACAACCACATTTCCTCTGGAAAATCTCTCCTCCAGCTGGAATATGCAGCTGGAATGTAGAGCCAACTGTATAAAACCCAAAAAAGTGGGATTAAAAAGTGAGATAAAACCCCAGGAGTTTATTTCTAATCTATGTGAGCCTTCTGATAAAATACAAGCTGCATCAATATTTAGCAATATGCAGTTGAATAGTTGAGATATATTAAATTTTCTATTCTTTGAAAGAAGTTTTTTGGGTTGGTTTGTTGATTTTTCTTTCTTCCCCAGTGTTGCAGCTTTTCTGCAGCTCCCCCAAACCCGTCCTGCGCTACGCAGCCGTCCGGACCCTCAATAAAGTGAGTGCTTCAAAACCTCCAAACAAAACCTTCCTTCTCAGAGATCAGTGCCTGATGATGTGTTACCTCAAGCTGTCCTTGGGATGATTTTATTTGGAATTATTCCAGTGCTGGGGAATTGGTTTTTCCATGCTAGATTTCCTGGTGGAGCAGAAATCTTCCCTGCTGTTCAGGCTGTGCTGGCTCATTTCTGGATGGCTGTAGTTTGATAATCTGTGAGCTTTCAGCTGGAATCCTGGATATTTAATATTAGAAAATCCACATGAAGGAAATATTTTGATTTCAGAGCTGCACAACACACCACCAAAAAACTCCTGACTGTCAAACCCACCAGAAAATGAATTGAAAATGAATTTTAAATGAATTTAAAATTAATTTAAAACCCTACACCCAAAATCCCTGAGCTCCCAACGCTTCCAACTCCAGGATGTTACAACTCCCACATAATTTTGGGATTGCATTCCTTGCAGGTGGCCATGAAACATCCATCTGCAGTCACAGCCTGCAACCTGGACCTGGAAAACCTGATCACAGATTCCAACAGGAGCATCGCCACGCTGGCCATCACCACGCTGCTGAAGACGGGCAGCGAGAGCAGCGTGGACAGGCTGATGAAACAGATCTCCTCCTTTGTCTCAGAAATCTCAGATGAGTTTAAGGTGTGCCTCTGCTCTTTCCAGCTGCAGGGGTTTGTTGTTTTTTTCTCCCATTTTTGGGTTTTCTCCCATTTTTTGGGGTTTTTTTTGATGGAATTTTTGTTGTTTGTTGACGCTTCAGTGGTTTCGTCTGGCGAGGTAAAAGTCAGGAGGTGCTTTCCAGCTGTAAAAATATCCTGGGTGAAAAATACATCCTTTGATTTATTGTTTTTTATTGTGATTATGATATTATCCTGAATATTATAGATAAAAATATCCTATCCTTCCTGCCACCGCTCCCAGAAAAGCGAAATATCATTTAGTGCATTTCTGCTTCCTGTGCAAATATCCTGCAAATCTCCTACTTCCTTCTGGTAGTTTTAGAGAGGAAGAAGGGTTTTAAATGTTCTTTTTTTTTGAGTTTATATCACATCAGTCTTGATGCATGGGTAGGAAGCTGTGCTAATTATAAATTTCTACCTAATTTGTAAGTTTTCTAGTGATTAAAGTGGTAATGAATCGGTTCAGGATGGTTCTGTTGTTGTGTTACGTCGTGAGGAGCAGAGCTCTGTGAAATCAGTCTGCTGAAAGTGGTCTTAAGTCTTTGTTTTTAATGAGAATAATTAGCATTAGGTGAGTTTGAAATTGTGAGGAGTTTTAATGACAA
>NC_031773.1:826428-827764 GCF_001522545.3 Parus major
TTTTAGAGTTATACACTAAAGCAGTGCAGGATCTGAAAAATATAAAAGCTAAAACCACAGAATCACCAGGTTGGGAGAGGCCTCCAAGATCGAGTCCAGCCCAGCCCCAACCCCTCAACCAAACCACAGCACCCAGGCTTTTTTAAACACATCCAGGGGTGGTGACTCCACCACCTCCCCAGACAGAAAATTCCACTATTTTATCACTCTTTCTGTAAAAATCTTCTTCCTAATTTCATAAACACAGCCTGCATTTCTCTTGGTGCAGCTGTCAGTGCTGCCTGGAGAAAGAGCCCAACCCCTCAAAAAACAAATCTCAAATCCTAAGGCATCATTAATGCCCTGTGAGATCACCCAATCCACCCTTTTTTACCCCAATTTGTGCAAAATCTCGTGTTGGAATCTGAGGAATCTGATGTCTGAGATCCAGAAAAACACTGAATTCCATACAACATGAAATTTATGGGAATTTTTCATGGTATTACATGAAAACAACTGTTAAAGTGAGATAGAAGAGTTAAAAGTGTGAGTGTGTAAGTTAAAGTTTTCTTAAGTCACTGAGTGAAAACCTTAAAGTTTAAAATAGTTTAAAAAGCAGAAGGCAAGATGGAGAATTTAGAATTTTGTTTCTTTTCCTTCTTCTTTCTTCATTTTCTTCTTCCAGAGGTTTTTGGGTAATTGCAGGTGATTGGACAGAAAATGTCACAGTGCAGCACACAGGTGATGGGTCATTGGGTCATTAAGAAAAATAATTAACGTGTCTATTGTTAATTGAGTAAGAATAAGTATAAATATAAAAGAACTGCGTAATTTGGGGCCATTTTGTGCTTTGGGGGTTGAGCAAAAAGGGTTTAGGGAAAAGCTACCAAATCTTTTGATTATATATAAATAAACATGAAAAACAAGAAGTTAACGAGTCTTTAGAGCATCTTGAGAAAAACAGAACCCTGAAGAAACCAAAAACCACCAGCAACAAGTAGTAATAGTTCAAAAAAAACCACCAAAACTGAAACTTTTTTGAAAAAATTCTTTTTTAGTTTCTTTTTCTCATTCTGCTGCACTTCTTCTGTACTTTTTTTTCTACTCCTGGATTTCTCAGTCTCCTCCTCTGAGCTGAGCTCTTTGGGGATATTCATGGGGAGTTCTGTTTATCTCAGTTCTCTGGGTCAGAAGAAAACTCCAGAGCTCGTTAGGATCTTGTTGCTCTTGTGTTAATTAGGATGTCATCACAAAACTTGGCAGGTCTCTCCAGACTTTCTGCACAAGTTTAATTCATCTTGTCTCGTTGGCTCTGATGGCACAAAATGGCCCTGAACTACACAGTTCTTTTATCTTT
>NC_031773.1:830627-831721 GCF_001522545.3 Parus major
CAGAGGGGAGCCTGTGCTGGCAGAGATCCCTCTGATCCCCTGAGAGCAGTGAGCTTGGGATCTGCTCCTGAGCATCCTGGTGCTGCTCCAGAGGAGAGCCTGGGGTGGCACAGATCCCTTTGATTCCCTGGGAGCAGTGATCTCTGCTCCCAAATATCCTGGTGCTGCTCCAGAGGTGAGGCTGGGGTGGCTGGGATCTTGGAATCTGCTTCCAAGCATCCTGGTGCTCCAGAGGTGATGCTGTGCTGGCAGGGATCCCTCTGATTCACTGGGAGCAGAGATCTCTGCTCCTGAGCCATCCTGGTGCTGCTCCAGAGGAGAGCCTGGGGTGGCACAGATCCCTCTGATTCCCTGGAAGCAGAGAGCTTGGATCTGCTCCTGAGCATCCTGGTGCTGCTCCAGAGTGAGCCTGGGGTGACAGGGATCTTGGAATCTGCTTCCAAGCATCCTGGTGCTGCTGCTCCAGAGGGGAGCCTGTGGTGGCAGAGATCCCTCTGATCCCCTGAGAGCAGTGAGCTTGGGATCTGCTCCTGCTGCTCCTGGTGCTGCTCCAGAGGAGAGCCTGGGGTGGCACAGATCCCTTTGATTCCCTGGGAGCAGAGATCTCTGCTCCCAAATATCCTGGTGCTGCTCCAGAGGTGAGGCTGGGGTGGTTGGGATCTTGGAATCTGCTTCCAAGCATCCTGGTGCTCCAGAGGTGAGGCTGTGTTGGCAGAGATCCCTCTGATTCCCTGGGAGCAGTGATCTTGGAATCTGCTCCTGAGTATCCATCCTGATGCTGCTCCAGAGTGAGCCTGTGGTGGCACAGATCCCTCTGATTCCCTGGGAGCAGAGATCTTGGATCCCAAATATCCTGGTGCTGCTCCAGAGGAGAGCCTGGCGTGACAGGGATCCCTCTGATTCCCTGGAAGCAGTGATCTCTGCTCCTGAGCATCCTGGTGCTGCTCCAGAGGTGAACCTGGGGTGACAGGGATCCCTCTGATCCCCTGGGAGCAGAGATCTCTGCTCCTGAGCATCCTGGTGCTGCTGCAGAGGAGAGCCTGGGGTGGTTGGGATCTTGGGATCTGCTCCCAAGTATTCTGGTGCTGCTCCAG
>NC_031773.1:834773-835467 GCF_001522545.3 Parus major
TCTGCTCCTGAGCATCCTGGTGCTGCTGCAGAGGAGAGCCTGGGGTGGTTGGGATCTTGGGATCTGCTCCCAAGTATTCTGGTGCTGCTCCAGAGTGAGCCTGTGGTGACAGGGATCCCTCTGATCCCCTGGGATTTTGTCAATCCCAATCATGGACAGGGCAAACTCCTCTCCCTCTTTTCCTGCGCTGCTGGAGGTGAAGGATGGATTTACTCACAGAAACATGGGATGAGGATTGAGTCTGAGAACGTTGCTCAAGGAAAAATAAATCACAGAGTTATTATTTTGGGTTGGAAAGAGCTTAAAACTCACCCAGTGCCACCCTTTCCATGGAATTTCTCTTTCCACTACCCCAGGATGATCCAAGCCTGGATCTTCCAGCTGCCAAAGCCTCCTCATCCTCACACACAGCAATTTCTTCCTCACATCCAGCATCAATCTCTTTGAGTTTCAATTAATTCATTCAATTTAATTTTTAAATTAATTTCATTTCAATTAATTTTAATTAATTTAGTTTCAATTAACCCACGTGAGATCCTTGAAAATCAAGGATTTCATTAAGCCAGGGAAGATTCTTGAAAATCAAGGATTTAATTAACCTGTGTATAATTCTTAAAAATCAAAGATTTAATTAATCCATGTAAAATTCCTGAAAATCAAGGATTTAATTAACTCATGTAAGATTCTTGAAAAT
>NC_031773.1:837024-838984 GCF_001522545.3 Parus major
TGAAAATCAAGTGTTTAATTAACTCATGTAAAATTCTTGAAAATCAAGGATTTAATTAATCAATGTAAGATTCTGAAAAATCAAGGATTTAATTAACCTGTGTAAAATCCTTGAAAATCAAGGATTTAATTAATCCATGTAAAACTCTTGAAAATCAAGTGTTTAATTAACTCATGTAAAATTCTTGAAAGTCAAGGAATTAATCAATCAATGTAAGATTCTTGAAAATCAAGGATTTAATTAATCCATGTAAAATTCTTGAAAATCCAGGGTTTAAATAATTTATATTAAATTCTTGAAAATCAAGTATTTAATTAATCCATGTAAAATTCTCAAAAATCCAAGATTTAAATAATTTATATTAAATTCTTGAAAATCAGGGATTTAATTAATCCATGTAAAATTCTTGAAAATCCAAGATTTAAATAATTTATATTAAATTCTTGAAAATCAAGTATTTAATTAATCCATGTAAAATTCTCAAAAATCCAGGATTTAAATAATTTATATTAAATTCTTGAAAATCAGGGATTTAATTAATCCATGTAAAATTCTTGAAAATCCAGGATTTAAATAATTTATATTAAATTGTTGAAAATCAAGAATTTAATTAATCCATGTAAGATTCTTGTGAACAAACTCTTGGCAGCTCTGCCATCTCCAGATCAGTTTTTTTCCTGTTTTATTTTGTGTTTCCTGTGTCTGCTGGGCCATTTGCAGCTGCTGAAAGTGAATTTTTGTGTATTTTTCCCCCTGCAGGGCTGGCAGTTTCTGTTGCTGGCATGGAGAAAGCCCTGCAGCAATACACCCTGGAGCCCTCTGAGAAAGCCTTTGACATGAAAAGTGTTCCCCTGGCCACTGCCCCCATCTGGGAGCAGAAATCAGGTATCACACAGCTGGAGATGGAGCCTCACAGCCTCCTCTGGGTCTGCTCAGCACATCTGCACTTCTGCAATAATAATAGGAGAAATTATTATTATTATTATTATTATTATTATTATTATTATTATTATTATTATTATTATTATTATTATTATTATTATTATTATTTATCATTNAAATACATATAAAAAGTCACCCTCCCCCTCCAGAACTTTTCAACATCTGAACATTTTTAACACCTCTCAAAACAAGAAAATCCCTGTCCAGATGACTCAGAAATAACATTTTTGTTTCACAGTTGTCATCAAGACACTCCACACTAACGATTTAATTGAAATTAAACCCAAATTAAACCAACTCCTGCGTGCTGCCAAAGCATTTTTGCATAATTTGAAAAAATCTGCTTGATGCTGCAGTATCAAAATGGATTTTTTATTCAGTTTTTAATTGATTTTTAGCTCAGTCTGATGTCACTTTGTCCCCAAACAGGTGCATGATGGACACTGACGACGAAGTTCGGGACAGAGCAACTTTTTATTTGAATGTCCTGCAGCAGAGACAGCTGGCCCTGAATGCTGCTTACATTTTTAATGGTCAGTAAGAGCAAAAAAAAACCACCAAAATTAATAAAAATATAATATTAAATATTCTAAAACATAAATTCAGGTATTTATTCTGCCCTTAGCGCTTCCCTCTGAGTGATTTGTGCTGAAATTCCATCCAGCCTGGCCTTGGGTGCTGCCAGGGAATTCTTTGGGAATTGTAAATAATTTAAATTTGGGAAGTGGAACCAGGGTTGTGGGCTGGGTTTTCATTGGTTCTTCCTCTGCTGGATATAAATATCTTTATAATATAATATTATAATAATATATTATATCTTACATAATATTATATATATTATATAATAATTTTTGCATCATTTTTTCCAATCCAAAATGAGGATGAGGGTTGGGAATAAAATTATTTTATGTCTTGGAAATTCATGTTAGCAGAGGATTTAATTAATTCATGTAAGAGTCTTGAAAATCAAGGGTTTAATTAATCCATGTAAGATACTTGATAATCAAGGATTTAATTA
>NC_031773.1:839084-907916 GCF_001522545.3 Parus major
ACCTGTTGGAGTAAACTTGTTCCTGGGAAATCGGGAGAGCCTGAGCACTCTTTCTCCCTTCGCCACAACCCGTGTCGCCCTGTGAGCCCAAACGCCAGAGCGCAGAGGAGCTCTGCAGGTTCCAGGTTGAGCCTCGCAGTGCTTGCCTGGTTCCCCACTCCTGCCGCTGACATCGGCCACAGCTAGCCGAGGCAAAAAAAGGGCCGAGCGGGCAGCGACAGTTCAACACTCGCCTTCTCCTGACTGCCTAGTCCAAGGTTTTACAGATGGGCCATACCTATGTTAATCCAGCTTTATTAATATTTCTGGATGGTTCAACATATTTGTATTGACCAGGATAGCCCCACAAATTATTCAATCTGAGAAATGGTTTACATGTTTTAAATGGTCCTACTCCAATTGATCTGTTTTTGACAGCAAAATTATGAATGAATAAATTATACTATAGGAATGCATTGAAAATATGATTGAGCTTTATTTCAGACATAGTGTTCTTGCTCCTCTCCTTGTTTGATCTGTTGGTACATATCTAATATTTTTAAATTCATATATAAGAGCTTGTGACTACTGTTTCAGAATTGCTATATATCCCATTCAGAACCAGACTCTGTTCATTCTATGTATCCTGCAGGGCATTAAGGGCACAATGTGTACATACAGTCTGTATGTATGCTGCCTTTCCTTTACATGCAGATTGTTTCAATTTTTTTTTTTTTAATTTGCTATAAATAGTTGGCAATTTCCAGAGGTTTGATGTTAATATTGGGTTGTAATAGACTTTTGTCTCATTATGCTAGGAACAGCGAGGCTGTACGACACAACTCTTTTGTGAGTTGAACAGGAGAGCAAGGTTTATTACCTCAGATCTTCTTTTATAGATCGATATGTGAAAGTACAGAAAGGTAAAACTTACTGGTTAGTGAACGAACACATCACCATCATTGGTCAGTGGGGTACACCACCCCTTGACCTTCTCTTGCAAGAAAAGAAGAAACTGACAAACAACACCTGCGAGGCTGTCTTTGGTCTCTGATGATTGTTTTGATTCCTCCTTATGATTTCCCAGGCTGCTTTCTCAGGTGAGTCTGAGAAAGTTATGCAGCCTGCTTTTCCACAGGCACTGTGCTCCCTGCTTGTTGCTCGCATTTAGCATCCATAGACCTTTGCAAATATCTTCTTTTTTTTTTTTTCCTTTCTATTTTGAAGACCACTCTGCCATCCTGAGGAAACTGAGGCTAAAGGCAAGAGGAATGAGACTGCATCTGCAGCCACCCTGCAGATCACTAGCCTGCAAAAAGGCTCAGCACCTTGATCCTGCTGCCTGCTTATTTGTACTGTGTGATTCTAGTGTTTTGTGCGTGTAATGAATGGACTTGGAGAATGCAAATTATCTGAAGGAGGTGTCAAAAAGAGTCATTAGACTATGCTAGAGCTGAAAATACTTGGAATTTTAGTTGCTTTTCCCCTCTCTTTCTCAATTGACTACAGAAATGCATCTGAAATTCTTAAATTCGCCCACCTGAATTAGTCTCTGCATGTAACTATCCTGTATTGTTTGCTGTCAAGTAAAACCAGACATCAGTGTCCTGGGAGGGGCGGCTGGGCATCCTTGGCCTCGGCAGGTGCTGGTGGTTTTTCCTCTGGCACTGGATCCAGGTCTGGCACCTTCTGCCCTGCCTTGGCGACTGTGAACCTGCTCATGTGTAAAGCTTCTTCGTACACTGGAGGGGTGTCTGATGTGGAGAGTGGAGGTGTTCCCTGGGCAGCATTGTGGGAGTGTGCCACAGCTAATATTCTCCTGGCTGCAGGCCCAAACACTGAGTGGAGAGCTGGAAGAGAGGAGACAAAAGCTGTTTGCCTTATCCTTTAGAGGATATCCACAGGATTTTCCCTCCCCACAGCCAGGTTGATTTCCTTTTCCTGCTCCTTCAGGCTTCCCTAAAAGGCATGTGTATGTGAAATCCCACATACACACTAGCAGCATCCCACAGTTCCTCTTTCCTGAAATGCCACTGAAACCTGTAGCTACTTTTATTCCACCCAAACTTGTCTCACAGCTGAGCACCTTAGTTTGTAGCATGCACAGAGGTCGTTTTTCCTCCATCCTGGCATGAGCTTCCCTCTGTCAGCCTTGGGGTGTCACTAGCTGGGCATTACAGAGTGCAGCCCCTTCACTTCACAGGGTGTTGAGGTCCCCAGGATCTGGCAAGGCCAACTCACAAGTGATGGTGCTCTGCAAGGTGCTGTCATGGTCAAACGCGATGACGGTGACCTCATAGGGCTGAGGGCCAGATTCGTCCCCTGTCTGATGGCACTGGAAGCAGCACCTCATGCAGACAGAGACCAGGCCACACAGGAGCAGGAGCCCCCCAATCACCAGCACCAGCCTGCAATGGGAGGGGATGCAGAATTAGGACAGAGAAATTTTGTTTACAGGACACCTCTTAATGTCTCTGACTGCTTACAGCATGGTTAACCTCAAAGCTACACAAAGTCACCTGGGGGCTTTGTCCAGCTCAGTGTGGACAGTATCCGGGTATGCAGATTGGTCATCCCTCCAGGCATCTGTTCAAGTGCTGCACCATCCTCAAGGTGGCTTTCTCCTGTCTAATCAGAATTTTCCTGTCTGCAGTTTTGTCAGCCACCTTATGTGCTTCTACTGAGCACCTCTGAGAAGTCTCTGCCTTTATCTTCTCTCAAGATCCCCCTTAAGTAGTGGAAAACTGCAATTACTTTGTTGCCTTAGCTTCCTCCAGGCTGAAGAAACCTAGTTCTTTTTATTGGCTCTCCAGGGGACTGGCTTCAGTTTTCCAACATCTATTTTGTACTAGGGGACCAAAACTAAGTATTCTAGATTCCTTGTTATGACTGACAAGCAGAGAGGAAAAATTGGATCGTGCCATCTTCTGGCATACATTATTAATTCAGTCTTCTAGATTTTCAACAACTACCATCCTTCTTAATATCATCTTGGTATGAATGACTAAGAAATCAGACAGAACTTTAAAAATCAGTCTTTTAAAAGGCATATTGTACCATGAATACTTTATTAATAGTGTTCATATGACTAAACATATAGAATAAAAAAGGAGGCTGGTGGGTCAACTTTTGTTAAAAACAGTGAGATATCTAAGGGGTTGTCTTGCTCTTGTAGAGCTTGAGAGAATTCCAGGGAAAATGAGGGGGTGGCGTCACTCTTGAGCAGGTCACATTTAATCACCCTTTCCTACTGGAATTGTCTTGGGATGCAGATATTTAGAGTAAACATGTTATCATACCAGATATACCACAGATGGTCCCATGCTGTACCTGAACACCTGAAGAGAGGAGGGTACAAGAAATAGTTATCAACAGAGCACCAAATAAATGTGAAGATCCCTATGGTAGTCTTCTCCATCTCCCCTCATGCTCCTCACTTACTGCCCAGATTCCAGATGGCACAATGATGAGAAACTCATTGTGCTTTGTGGAGGACACAGTTGTCCAACCTCATCAATATCCCTGTTAGGTGAATTTCCCTTCTGTTTGCTTTATATATTGATTGTTTCCCTGATATTTATCCTTGCCCAATTCCCTTTGCAAACCTTAGAAATCTGCATTCATGTTTGCTTTTTTTCTTTTGTATCAATACATCATTTCTGTCATTTTTACAAACTACATTAATGATAGTAATATTCACCAAAGCAGTATATTTCAAAACATTTTTTCAAGGAAAGTTTGATTCTAAATCCATAATCCAAATCAATTGAAATTACACCAGAAAGCTCTTAACTATTGCAGTAATGCAAACAGGCAGCAGGAGCAGTACCACACAATCAGTATGTTAATCAATAAGAATAGTAGTTGATACAGTTCATATTCAAAGTAATGGTGATTTTACATTAATTTTTAATACAACTAAATAAGATTTTCTGGAAAATGTCAACCATCAGGTCATAACACTCATGTCCAGTATTGCCTTTGTTGTTCATTGTTTTCTCAAAAGAAGAGCAAGATTGACAAATACTTAACAGTTCAGTGTTGAGGCAGCCTTCCTCACCTCTCACTTGGGGGAACTAAAAGGAGAAAAGCAGCAAAGACACAGCTAGAATGAATGAAATCTTTGTAATGTGCATACTGCATATCTTTTATATTATGAGTCTGGATTTCCTATGGTAAAGACATGCTGTTACCTATTTTCCAATGTTTCTATCATATATTCTGCTGTAGATTTGAAGTTATGCTTACCAACAGCATTGTTTCATATATTAACTTCCTGTAGTCCTCAAAATCCTTTTAGTACTGTTCTTAACTTCATCATCACTACAACTTTCCCTTTCTCCACTACAAACCATGTCATTCTCCACCTGAAGATCCTTCTCCATGCTCAAATATTAAGAAACTTTAAATACCCTGCTTCATGTTATACCCACCCTGGCTTGAAATCTGCTCTGTCCCTCCAGCACTCCCCTACCCTTCTCATTCATTTTCCTTGGGTACCCTGATGTCTGTCCCTGGAATAGCAGCAAATATCTTCTTGGTGTGTGCCTTTTAAGTATCCAGGAAATTATTTTTGCTAATGGCCCTCCATCTTTCCAAGGTGACTCCACATCTGAGCAGAGACCCTGAGGAATGTCAGAGATGACTTACCCATAAGAAACTCCCCACAACAAAGCAGATCATGATTGAGTTATGCATCCCTGTAAGGTGATTATGTGGCCTCCTGGTGTCTCAAGTTGCCCAGAGTCTTCTTGTCCTTTCTACTTTCAGTTCATCCTCATCAGTCCAGTGGAACTCACCAGTTCCAAGTGGAACTGGCCAGAAGAAGGAGCGGCTTCTGTGCTGTGTGTTGAATCCAATCTCTTTCTCCTACTCCTTTTTGCCCCTCAGGTTTTTGTTTTCCCTCTTTTCCTTTTTTGTCACTGGCAACTCCTGATTGTTTCTGCCTGTCTCTTTTTGTTATTCTCTTAGCCTGGTTCTCTTCCTCTTTTGAAGGGATTTCTAAAACCTTCCAGTCTGATCAGGAGAAGTAGCTACAGGTTCTTACTTTAGATGTTTAACTAGTTCAGTGAAGGGCATCATGAGATCTCTGCAGGCCTGACCCTTCCCTTGTATGAGCAAAATGGGTCTCTGAGTTTGTTCATTCCCTATTATTTTTGTCCCCACCCCTACCCTGAGGGGAGTGGGTTGAAGGTCATGTTACTGACCTGTATAAATGGAGTTCATATTCCTCTCCGTCCTCCAGTACCTTTTCTGCATCTGTACTCATATTTCATATTGTCCTACCTCTGACAATTCAATCTACTGGCTTGAAAGAGTTTTCCATATAATAACCATATCCAGCATTTTATCTATCTATCTATCTATCTATCTATCTATCTATCTATCTATCTATCTATCTATTGACACAGATATGCAGTTATATGTGTATGTGTGTATGCAGGCATATATGTGTGTATATATGCAACATACCTGTATGCATATGCATATAAATGTATATATATACATATATATACATATATGTATATAAATGTATATATATACATATACATACACACACACACACACACACACATATATATATATGTATTTTTATTTTTTTTTCTCATATGCAGCATCTCTTGTACCTCCCATTTTAAGGCTCAGCCATCATCCCTCTTACCTGGTCATGTCCTGCTATATCACTCCTGCAGCTGAGAGTCTGTTCATTCACAGGTCCTACATGGCCAGCCAAGTCCCCCTAAATCCCTTGCAGCAAAGGGGTAACATGTTGATTCTCCTGTCCTGGATACTATCAGTCCTACAGCTGGTAATATTCACAGGCTCCATTCAATGACCCATTAATTTTCTCTGTCTTGTAGAATTGCTTAAAATTTCTGTTAGTGCTCATGGCTATCCTGTTATTATAGTCATGTAATTGAGTTCTCCTAAGCTTTCTCTTTTGAATAGCTGAGACAGAAAAAAATGCTCTGCAGTAATATGTAACTGTGTTTGGGAACCACCCGGGACTGGTGCATTAATGTTTGTTAAAGGCAGGATAGCAGCTAGTGAGACTTGTTGCCCTTTGTTGCAATCACAGCCCTTTCACATTAAACTGGTGAATCATTAGCCCTGGTGGAGCATTTTAGAGTTGCAGAGCAGAACCAATAGATTCATGAAAATAATGTATTCTCTCAAGGCAGGCTAAAACCCATTTGCCATTCTGTAATTATAAAAGTAGTGCTGCAGTATAAACAGGCCTTAGCAGTAGCCCACCCATCCATCCATCCATCCATCCATCCATCCATCCATCCATCCATCCATCCATCCATGTCTGCTGGAAGGTTTCTGAGTCCTGATGGATAAATAAGAAAGAATGAAAGAAAGAAAGGAAGATGACCTACTGACATTGTATTTACATAGGAATTGACCAATATTTTTTTTGTCTCCATCTTCTAAATTCCTTGGTGTATTATAGAAGTCTTAGAAGAAGAGACACAGAAAAACTGTAAAATAGGTTTTCTCATATGCACAGCTTTTGAAACTGGTAGGAATATAATGTGGAAAAGAAGTAAAAGTTACTAATGTTTTTCCGGACTTTTTATTATCAGTGTGATAATTCAATAGATCATCACTTGATTTTAGCTGAATTTCTGTCATACGATGATCTCAAATTCAGGAATGATCCAACTGGAGAAATAGCAGATAAAGTGACAAAAAAATTCCTAAAGAAAAAATTGCAGTGTGACATGAAACAGTGACCCCTCCAAAGGGATAATTAATTAATTCTTAATGAAGCTTACTGATTACTCTTCACTTTCTATGGCATTGCTATTAACACTGTGCTTTCACTGTTACCAAAAATAGGCAAAAAACCAAACTCTTCAACACAAATGTAACATTAAGAAGCAGGCACTCTTTATTTGGCTGGATGCATGAGGGGATAGCCTCTGGAATATTGTGCATGCTGAGTACAGAAAAAGCTCCTATTTAGAGGCTTTATTTTACACACATATTCATTGATTTTCCTGGAATAAACATACGTTTGATAATCATTTCCCCAGAATCATTAACATATTTTCCCTCATCTCTGCAGATGTGTTTTTCTGTCCTGGGTGGTCCCTGGTGGTTGGTGATCCCAAAGTCAAACCTGACTGCCTGATGAACTGATAAAAGTTGGCCCAATTGGGCTGGTTGCTCTCCAGTTCTTCCTACAGAATAGGCATTGTGCAGTTCCATAGGCCAGTGGTTTTTCAAGAATGATCATTGTATTAACCCATCAGGTGCAAACTATTCTTCATCTGGCAGCATTCTCCCCTTTAAGGCTTATGAAGCTTGTCTTTAAATGTTCCAAAAAGTGGCCTTTCCCTGCTTACGGGATTGCTTTTTAAACAAACTGGACATTTCACTGTTACTTTTCTATTTAAGTCCTTCCCACACTAAGTACAGAGTTTTGGAGACTAGATGTCAGGGACTCAATTCCCCTGTGGGATTTGTTGTGTTCTTTTCCCATTACTTTCTTCCTTAAAGGAAGTGGAACTGTAAGTCTGCTGTTTGTTACCCACCATCCCTCTTGATTCTTAGTGGCTTTTAATATATTTTCTAAATATTGATCCTCACTGTCAGAACTAGCCTTAAATTATGTCAATTTATTTTTGTGTCACTTAAAAAAAAAAAAAAAAAAAGGCTTGGATGCCTTTTTCAACTCCTCCTGGAGCTGTTTTGTCTGCCAGTTGGTTTCCCATTATAACATTACTTTGTCCAGATGTGTTTCATAATTCATCACTGCCACCTCCTTTGGTTTTTTTAACTTCTTTCAAAAGTTGTAAAGTTTCTTCTCTGCATTGAGTAGATGATCCTTGATGTTATAGCAATCCTCCTTCCATATGCCTCCATGGGCATGAATTACAATAAATGCATATCTAGGATCACTCCAAATAGTCACTCTTTTGCCTATTGCCAAGTTCAATGCTTTTTAAAGGGCTACTATCTCTGCTTTCTGGGCTGATGTGTTAATTAGTAAAGACTGAGCTTCTAATACCTCAGTGGGAGTCACCACAGCATATCTTGCCATTTATTTCCATCTTTCATGAAACTGCTGCCATCTGCAAATAATTATAAATCAGGATTCTCTATTGCCTCATTCTGCACATCTGTTCTGCTGGAACAGACCTGTTGCATGGTTTGGAGACAATCCTGTGTCAGGGCTTTCTCATCCACTACCTTTGGATCAAGGAAAATGGCTGGATTCATGGCTGCTGTTGTCTTTAATTCCACATCATCCTGTTCCAAGAGCACAACTTGGTATCTAAGCATCCTGCTGGGGGACAGCCAATGCCCCTCCTTTTGCTCTAGAATGGATGTACCATGTGGGGAAAAAAAGCAGTGATGTGCTATCCAGCCCTGAGCTTCCAGGCTTCTTGGATCAGAACAGTTGCAGCAATTGCATCCTCTGCTCATGTTGTCCAGCTGTTTGGAGAAATAGCCCACAGGTCTCCTCCAGGTCCCCAACTCCTGCATCAGGACCCCTAGGTCTCCTCAGGTTATCTGAGCATCCAATTTTCTCCATAAATCTCTCCCCAACTAAGGGGACTGAGCATTAGGGCATACATAGAAACTAACGAGCAGTGCAGTTCTTTCCTAATCTAAATTTTATGGTCTTTAAAAATGACTGAGTTTCACTTTTCCTTGTAGCACCAGTTATATTTACCATATTGTCTACGTTTACCATTTGTACCAGTTTACATTTTACAATTTGAAATTTGCAATTTACAATTTACCAGTTTACCAATTTACATTTACCACATTCTTACTAAGCTTTCTCTATGTGTATTCAATACAGAATAAGTTGCCCCTGTGGTTACCAAAAATTTCACTTCTTCTTTCCCCAGCCTCAGGGCTTGAACTGAGGTAGAATCCGCCGTTTCCCTTAAATCTTCATCTTCTCTGTAAGGCAGGGTCTTCTCTGTAAGTCCAGCTTCACAGCCCGCGGGCACTCCCGCTTCCAACGCCCCTTTTCCTTATCAAGGGCGCTCTGGTTTTCCTCTAATCGTTGTCGGGGAAACGGGGGGAGCCTCCCGCCTCCCTTTCCTCCTGTTCCACCTCGCATTCCTCTTTCTTCTGGACAGGGCGGTACCTTAGCACCCTCTAGAGTTCCAAGAGGGTTCTCATGTCTCTTGTTTTCCTTTCCAGCCTTTTCCCTATCCCTGTTGTAATATGTATATGTTGTAATATGCTTTACAAGCTTCATCGAACAACTTCCCTGAGTCACACCACTCTGGTCCTTCAATTTCTGGAGTTTGTTTCCAATATCTGGGGCCAATTGCCCTATAAAGATAGTTTCTAACTATACAGCCTTCTCTAGATTCTCAGGATCCAGATTAGTGTATTTTCTGGCAGTCACTGTCAATCATTTGGTGAAAATTGCAGACCTGTCCTGCATTACCTCACACAGTTTTGACCAGTTCATGGCTTTCAGTATAGCATGCTTTACACCAAATAATACTCATCTCTGGTACCTTGTTAAAAGATCTCCAGCCTAGGTAAATTAAGGTCCCATCCTGGATCTGTTGAAGGAAAATTTTGATCTACAGATGCTTCTAAGTCTGCATGAGCATGTGCCCTCTCCACCTACTTTCTGCCTATGGTCAACACCATCTTTTTTCAGTACTAACCAGTGGTGTTAGCTAGTGTATCACTTGTATATAATTTCAGTCAGGGTATTGAGCCCTAATTATAGATCCTGGTGTAATTCCAGCTGTTTAGGTCGGCCCTGGTTTAGCAGTCACAGCATCACGGGATCATTTGGGTTGGAAAAGGCTTTGAGACCATCCAGTCCAACCTGTGACTGACTACCACCTTTTCAACCAGATCATGGCAGTAAGTGCTATGTCCAGGCTTTCTTTAAACACCTCCTGGTGACTCTACCATCTCCCTGGACAGTTCATTCCACTTCACCATAATCCAATTATTTTTAGGTTTTTCCACATGTCAGGATAATGGCAGTCCCTTGCTTTCTGCCTTCTTTCTCTTTTCCACTCCTTTAGCTTGAACTTTTTAATAGCATTGCCACCCAGCCAACCTTGCAGACAAATGAAATGAAATGATCCTGTGGAGTGAGACCAGAAAGGCTTTGGCAAACCCTGCTTTTAAATATTTCTCCTAAAAGCTTCAGAGAACACAGGCTGTTAAAGAAACCAAGATTTTTTCCTTCAGTGACTGATACTGAAGCAGTGCCGCATGTTGTGCTAATTCCTTTAATTCAGCCACACAAAGGAAACACAAAGGAAAGCAAGAACCAGAGTTGCCTGGCATAGTCCCCCAAAAAGCAAGACAGCAGCTAGTGAAAAATAATGAAAAAAAGTGTAGTTTTATATAGCTAGAGACTAATGAACTGAGCTTTAGGCCCACCAGCCAATTTGAAATGGCTGCATATGCCAGTGTCCAAGAATCCTGAAAAATCAGAGTGCAGGATTGTACAAATTCACTGCTAACTCATGCATGAAGGCCACCACAAGGGGAAAAATATACTGTACATATCCAGGCTCATGTTACAGCTTCAGTGGTGTCACTTCCGTGCTTTCTATTGCAATTCAGACTTACACTAGAAGGGGAGCGACACATTTATAGTTGAAATGAAGAAATAAAATACAGGGAAACAGCTACGGGATGCAGTAGATTAACTTTTTCCATGAGTATGGGAAATGATGCTGATGTTACTTTTCTTGGGAGCACAGAAAGAAACTGACGGTGACTGCCAGAAGGAAAGTCACAGAAAGAACAGTAGTTCAATGGGTGCACCAGCTAGTTATTTATGGTTGAACTGTATGTGTCAGATAGCAACAGGTAAAAGCATAGTTTATTTCTCCATTGATGCAAGGACAATGCTTTCGTAACTATAAACAGGTCAGCCCAGCCCCCCTTGATTTGTGATCCCTTGTTCTCTCTCTCAGCAGTCCACCTCTATTTAGGACACAGGGTTTTACTTAATTCTCTGTACAAGGTATACAACATAAAAAGTAGAGGACCTCCTGAAGGAAAGGAATTGACTGAAAGTGCACTATCTTGCCTATCTGGGTTGTGATGTGGTTTCATGTAAAGTGGTCAAGGTCCCCTCTGCTGATAGCAGGAATCTGACCTTTCTTCTTCAGGTAAACTGCTCTCAGAGATTTCTATGCACAGAGGAAAATTAGCAACTTTGCAGTCTGAGGTGACTACTCTGTCTGGAACTTTCGTAACAATCTAAACCCATCTTAACCATCTAAAACTATCTAAAACTAGACTCTAGAGCTTCCCCATGCTTTCATATGGATGCAGATTTGAATTCGCCCCTCTCTCCTCTGCAGGGGAAGAGCAGGAGGCAGAGAACTGGCATCCTGTTGTGACCTCATAGTGGGAGAGCTTGGAGTTTTTGGGCAAATAATAGCTGAGACTCTTGGACAGCACAAACTGTAGACTTTCCTTTTGTATTTAAACCTATAGATTAAAATAATCTATCTCCTCAATTACACAGGTAGTGCCATCCCTTCTGGGAACAAGGATGTGAAACAAGTCTGATGTCCCAAAAATCTGTGTATATAAATATATTGCCAGATGGGGAATCAGAGGCTATGGAGTACAGGACCCTCCTGTCTTTAGGATGAGACATGCCCTGTTTTACCAAACATGTGGAGCAGATGGAGTGGGGAATGCTCAGAGCCCCATCCAGCCTGGCCTTGAACACTTCCAGGGATGAGGCAGCCACAGCTTCTCTGGGCAACCTGTGCCTAGTGTCATTGCCTCACCAATCTTTAAACTGAGTAATTCCTTCCCAGTACGTAATCTAAACCTAGTCCTTATCTGAACTGTTCCCCAAGTTTCTGTTCTGGTCAGCAAAGAGAAATCAGCATTTCTAGGGCACAATATATCCCAGTCTGTTGTCGAGTTCTAAATTAAGTGAGCTGTATCCTTAAAAGCTTTCTCATTCCTGGGCAAAGTCAGCTGAGAGTGACCATGCTGATCTCCTCTGTGCACACCTTTGCAGGCTGTTCCCAGTTATCACAGAGGGAGCTTTAGTGTCCCCTTGATGGACACTAAAGTTGGGCAAAGATGAACTCGGTGTGTCTGGTTGTTTGTTTTTGTGTTTTAAGAAGTGTTTGCTAACTGCCTTGTTTGCTTTTCAGAAATGCTTTGGTTTCTTCTCACCTTGGCCTGGCTTTAGCTAAAAATTATATTTAGGTAACAGATTTATACAAAATACATGCATCCTTTGACTGCACATTGAAAAAAATTACAAGACAACAAAGGACAAAATTGTCCTTTGGGTTACTGAAGGCTGATCTCTGTAAAGCATTAGAAATATGACAAGCACTTATAAGCAATTTCAGGCCACTTTTTTTTTCCTTTTTCTTCTCTTCACTTGATTGTTTTGTTAGGGTTTTATTCTGTGTCTTACCAGATCAATATTACATCTAGTTAAAATACACACAGCCTTCTAAAAGTAGGAGTAGGGAAAGGGGAAGAGTGCTAGGACTTCAAAGCTCTCCGACTGGTGTTATGGAAATAAACATCTACCTCCCAAATTAACTCCCCAAATTCAACTTTGTCCATGAAAAGCCATAACAAGGTGCCGTGAACCACTGCTCTGCAGTGAGTAGCACCTGATCCTTCTGACTTGAGATCTTTTGACAGAGAAATTCTGTGTTGATATCTCTGTGTCACCTCTGGTGTGCAAACAGGTAAAAGGCCACAGGCATCCAGCTTCTGCTGAATCAAGCACTGAACCTGAGAGCCCTGAACATGAGTCTAGTATAAAATCCACAGCCTGCAAAATGCTACAGGTTCACACAGGAGAGAATGTGAATATTTTAAATGCTTGTGGGAACTGACAATGGTCAAATAAGAAATTTTTAGGCTTCAGACATTAGCTTGAGCTTGTGTGAAACTAAGTCACACAAGGTTCTCACTCTGGCCTGAGAAATCATAAGGAAGAATCCAAACAGTCCTTAGAGAAGAAAAACAACCTCTGCAGGTGTTGTTTGGATCATTGTTGTTTACCTGCAAGAAACAGTCAAGGGGTGGTGTTCTTAATTGTCCCAGGATGCTGATGTGCTGGTTTAATGACCAATGAGAGTTCTACTTTTTGGACCTCTTGGAACTGTCTAAAAAAGAAGATCTGGAAAAATAAAACTTGCTCTCTTGTGCAACCAAGCTAAGAGTCTGTGTCGTGCTTCTGCTGTTCCTAATACAGTGTGACAAATGCTGAGTGGTTTTCCTGCTAAAAGCTTTGTATCTGCAGGAGGTGGATAGATGGGAAATAGAAATTTCCTCAGCTTCTCTGACACTCACTGGATGCCTCAAAACACAATCTGCTGTGTCAGCTGACAGAGAGTATTTTGAAGGGGTAAAGCAGTTATCTCAGAAAATATCTTAGTTTTAGTGTAGGGAGTAACCATGGCAAACAAAGCTTTTGCAAAGGCCCAGCCTCCATGATTTCTCCTAATGGGCTCAAGTAGGACAAAATTGATTGTCATTCACACCTCATCCCCTCTGCTTTCTGAAAAGCACTTCTTAGGGACAGGTACCTTGGGAAACAATGGTGCCATGCAGAGTGCTGGGCAGTCAGCAGCCTGTTTTATCCATGTTTATGCCTTCAGATTCCAGGCTGAATAATTCAATTGGCCTGGCACTCATTTGGCTCATTTGCTAATGGCATCATCAGTCAATGCCATCAACCCAATACATGTTCATTCAGATGGAACCTTTGCACAAGTCAGGGCTGAAATTAGACATTCAGGTAGAAATAATTAAAGATAATTGATTACTAAAATAGATGTTATGTCATTTATTTGTCAGACAGCTGTCACAGTTACCCTGGTGGCTGGCTGGGCATCTCTTGGTGCCTGAACTGATGTCAGTGAAAAGGAGATTTATCCTCTTTCTGGACACAGAGGTAGGCCAGCCCTGGATGGATGAAGGGAGACCACTATTCAGATTATGTGGGAAGAGAATTAAGATTATTTGGATTGAGCACTTAAAGGACTGGTCAGCCTGAGTCAGTGAATTTTAGGGGATGGTCTCCAAATTGAGGAGGAACAGATCTGTATTTCCATTGGATCAAATGAACATGAGGACCTTTTTTTTCATTTCAATAGGCTTTGGAAGATGCCTCTGCTTTGGAAATCTGCCTAGTGCAGTTCACCAGTCAGCTTTTCAAAAAGCTTTTATTGCATTTCAGAGAAGCAAGAAAACAAACGTAGACCCCAGAAACAGACAAACAAAAATTAATAGCAAAACATCTCTCCAGAGCAAGGAATCTGGATTGCTGAGTCTGATCACACTGTGATGGCTTTTGCTGTAATATGAAAGAACTAGTAACTCAGATATTGGTATTTCTACTCTTCAATATTTAACTTTGTTTTTTTTTCTTCTTTTACAAATAAACCCACTTACCCAATATGAAACATTGTTCTCTTAGTTCCCTGTAAATTCTGACTCGTGCAATTATCCTAAGCTTACACTGATGTGTGATGTTTCACTTTCAAGGATACCAATCTAAGCCCATCAGACTCTTCTTCTAAAAGCATTCATAGATGTCAAATCTAATACAAATCAAGTGATTGATCTGCTAGCTAGCAGCTGCCGAATCCTCCAGAAGATAATACAGGACTTAGATTCTGTATGAGACACAGGTCCTAGAAGCTTCTTGCTCTTTTCAAGCACAAAATCACCCTGCCTCTGATCCTGTACTACAGGGCACCATAATTTACACTATCAGTGTATGACAAAATTACAATTTAGATATAGATTCTAAGTGTTTTAATCTTTCATTCTCTTGAAGTTTGCTAGGATAATAATGGCTTATAGAGTAAAGCCATAAAATAGTGTCACTAAATTAGAGTTTTTCTGGGTTGAAACAAAGCATTTGTCAATGTCTCTCATTCTCTAGAGTTTTAGCAATGATGCCCAGATCTAAGACATTCACAATTTTCTCATTTGTTGCGTAAGTTAACCCTACACATTCAGGGCACCAACAGGGTACCAGTTCAGTGACACTAAAAAAGACTGAAGCTGTCTGGACGCATTCTGTGCAAAATGCCCACACTGACTATGCGCAGGAAGAAATTTTAAGACATTTTAAGGTGGTTTCAGTAAGGCTGTTTTTCATATGATTTGAATAGTCCAAAGGGCTACATTGTGTTATCAAATCTAAATTGCATTTGAATAAACTGAAGTGATAGGTGGAAACCAGATAAAGTAAGCTACAGGCTGCCTCTGTCAGAATTGTCTGAAAGGGTTGTAAATGCTGTCAGGTCCAGACACCTTCAATTATGCAAAACTTGAAGTAGATTTTAAATAATAAAATTGGTACCGGTGTACTTTTATTGGCATAGGGTTCAAGAAAAAAGAAGACCTGGGGACTATGAGGACTGCAGCTAACCAGGAAGAGAGGGGAGAAGAGGAGAGGTGTGGCTGAAGTTGGTGTGGACAGGAGAGTGACAGGGGAAAGCTACTGATGGATCTGAAAGGTGGATCCTGCATGTGTTGGTGGGGAAGTGTACAAAAGGGAATGGAAACATCTCTCCCAATTAGGGATATGGCTTAATCATCTTTCTCCCTCTCTCTGCTGATCAGAAATCTGGAGGTCTCCTGGAAACTCACAGCCTGCTTGTGCTGTGGATGTCCACAGATATCTCACTGACTCTGGATCTGCTCATTTATAAACAGACAAAGGTACTTAGCCTTGGGGTCTTGGACACCTCTCCAAGACCTACAGATAAGGTATAATTGTTTTGTACATCTCTAGGGCTTGCACCTCTCATTTTCTCCCTCACATGAAAAAGAGCACAAGGACTTTCAGAGGTGTTGAGTAAAGGAGGAGAGATATAGCAGCTATAAAGTGCCTGATTTTACATCCTCTAACAACCCTCTGGCTCTGATCTGCCTCAACATCAGCAAGAAGTGTCAGTCAGTGGGAGAACTTCACTTCCTCAGCTTCAGAAGACAAACACATGTCTAGGAATTTTAAATTGACTTTCTTATTCATATTATTTGGTATTTCTATTGCTATCTAAAACCAGGATCATCACATTCCAGAGCTTGAAATGGAGAGATTAGGAACTGCATACAACCCTAATATTTACTATATGTCATTTTACACATTTACTAAAGAAGGAGTGTCTGTTATACTATTTGTTGCTGATCAGCAGAAATTCACCTTTATGATAGAACTGGCCTCTGTTCACTAAGCAAATAAATACCATAAATATAACCTAGGGGGCATTTAGAAATTAATTCAAAACAATCGAAGTGTTATCTACTCACTTAAAACCAAATGGTGGCAAAATGCCCAGTACAAAAGATACACCTCTAGATTTATATCTCAAAAATTAATACGCATTAATTTTGCATTAAGGTACATGATACCTGCTGGCTCCACCATTTTTCTGCTGTACTTCTCTTTCACATTCCATCAAAAAAGCAACCAAAGGAATTGAAAAATAGCTTGGAGATTTGAATCCATCTTCATCAGATGAGAGTTATGTAGCCACTGCTTGTTCTGCTGCCAGATAATGAGGGTAGACCCGTGCTGCTGAATTTTCCCCGTCATCAGGATAAATCACTTTACAAGCTTAAATAAAAGAAATAGATGTACTAACTCTGTAAGATGCTTGCACAAATAATAAATATTTATTTGATCATCTCTCTGATTTTTGGAATAAAAGAAAATCCAGATTACTTTTACATATATTAATTTCATATATTCATATATTTGTTTCCCCATTCTAAAGCAATGTCTTTCATAGATGTGTGTGACTTCTGCATATGCATTTAAAGAAGTCTTGCACATAATTATTTCATTTCTTTTCAGCCATTAAAAATTGTTGCAAAGTGACATTATTGCAGCTGGTAACATTTAATATTTTTATTTCTATCCTAAAACCCACCTATTTTTCCATCATAGTAATGAAAAATCCAGATCCTGTCATCCACGCATAAACGCACTGTTACAAATAAATTTAGTATTATTTCAAATTTTCTAAGGACAAAACACAGGACTGAGCCTAGAGTTACATTCATGTAAGAAAGGAAGAAATATTTTTAAATTAGTGTAAGGATTTGAGGGAAAATCCTGAATACACTTGAAACCATGAAGAAATATGAGGCTGTATTTTGATATTTATACTTGCTGTCTGTATTTTATTTTCTTGTAAAGAGAATTTTAGGAATTTGACTGTAATATGCAGAAATGAACTGCATGTCCATTCTCTTCCATTAACTTTTCTTTTTATCCCTCAGCCAGCTCCATTTTATTTCTCTTTGTATAATAATGATAACAGAATGGTACAAGTATAAGAAATAAAGTTCTGACCTTATTTCTTATATGCAGAAAACTGAGGGCAATTTTTGAATAGCAGCCGGAATTCCAGGTTTGTAATGCTGGCACTAATTAGCTCAGTTTTGCATTTAACTTCTTGGTCTTCAGAAGAATTTTCATTTATTCAGAAAAAAATTACAAACAAACTCATCAAGTTGTTACTGAGCAGGAGAGCATTTTGAAGAAGTTTGCTGGTTGAAGAAATTATGCATTCAGGTAGGTAAATGAGGTGTCTCTGCTGTGAATGGAAGTTTCTAGAGCTGGCTGCATGGAAGCCAGTGAGTCAACAAATTGAATAATAACAAAAAAAAATCACAGATACCCCCATATTACACCTTAATCACACAATTTATTTGGCAAGATAACTCTGGAAAAAAAGAGACAGACAATGTGAAATATTAATCCTGGGGAGCTGGATAACATCTAGAAAGTCCTAATGTAGATCCATGAATTTCAAGATTGATATGGATGTTGGCCCAGCAGTCTTTAAAGGTTTTTAGCCTTGTTAATCTGGATTGGATCCTGATTTCTCAATAACGTCAAACAAGGATCATTATTTCAGCTAAATTACATCAGTTTTTGTGATGTGATTGCATATAAGACATTACTCCTTAATCACATTCTAAAAGTTAGAAAGGTGTTGAAGGCCTTACCCAAGACTTTTAGGGCTGAAAATGATCATTCATTAGTGGTGACAGGGAAGATACTCCACTCTGCATCAGTGAACTTCTGGCATTTTCTTGTATACTGTGGGTGCCTGGGAACCCGCTGGCTCCGCGATCCTGGGTCTCCCCTGGAGGCATGACACCTTCACGCAGAGAGAGACAATGTATCGCTCCCAGGGATCTTTGAGTTAGTTATGTTAAACTGTTGTGCCCCATTGGTGTTCCCCCCTGCTGTCCCAACCCGATACAGGTATCTCGGGCTCCGACCCCCCCCGCCCCTCTCCTTCCCCATAAATATCCCGGGTTTTCCCCTGTTCGGGAGACTAGCTGTTGCTGGCTCCCTTCGTCAAAGCTCTGCCTGAATAAAGGTTTGTGCTTAGCGGAACGCTGGACCAGCTTTCTCGTCCCTGCTTCCCGTGTCACCTGCCCGCCGCCGCTGAGCTGAGATCACTGGCCTGCCCGAAGCCGCTCACACGCGCTTCGGCCCAGCCCTTTTCAAGACTGCTTCTCTAGAGAAGTCGCGGCGCTCCGGCCTTTCCGTCGCCGCGGCAGTATACTCTGCAGAAAAATAAAGTAATTGTTAATGAAAATAAAAACTGACCTAGGTAGAGCAATGGTTGGATTTGGAATGACTGTTCTCTTATTGCTTATTTAGGTGGAAATTTTGCACTTAACATCCACTCAAAGATCTTGCAGTGGCAGTTACCCCACCAGTCTTTTAACTCCATTTATTTTATTGAAGTTGACACTTATTTCTTCTCTGTGTGACCAGGGACAGGACCCAAAAGAACGGCTGGAGCTGCATCAGGGGAAGGTTAGGGTGAGTATCAGGAAAAGGTTCTTCCCCCAGAGGGTGCCGGGGCACTGAACAGGCTCCCCAGGGAATGGTCACGGCCCCAAGGCTGACAGAGCTCCAGGAGATACACAGGGTGGGGTTGTTGGGGTGTTTCTTTTGAGGAAAAAACTTGAATGCACAAAATAGCTCCTGGACTTGGTGTTTAAATGGATTTTTATATTCTACAAATATAGATTAATAAATGGAAGCAGTATCTAATAACCAGTCAGAAGGGGTTAATTGGTTTGATTCAACGTAATGTTCCTTCCCAATTTCAGACACCTGTTAGAGAAAATGGGCTGTTAAACCTGCAGATTACAACCATGAACATGTCAACTCAGAGAGGAGCTGAGCTGGCCTAAAAATCAAGCTAGTTTCTAGACTCATGGAAGGACTTCTAGCATCATCAAGTCCAACTATCAACCTAGCACCACCACGTTTGTCAGTATACCATGTCCTTATGTGCCACATCCACATGTTTTTGGACCATTCCAAGGATGCTGATTCCACTTCCTTGGGCAGCCCATTCCTGTTCTAGTACTTGAGAAGCTGTTTAATGAAAAAAGAGCTTGGATTATCTCATCTGAATCACACTGCTGTAATTTCAAGCCACTTCCTCTTGTCCTGCCATTTCTTCCCCAGGAAAAGAGACTGACCCCCACCTGGCTACAACCTCCTTTTATGGGTGTTTAGAGAGTACCAAGACCACCCTGAGCTTCATTTTCTCTAGACTAATATAGAAAAGGCTTCTCTGGCCTTCTCATGGGAGACCCATACTCTTCACCGGCTTCATTGTCCTTCTTTGTGTAGCAGTGTGGGTAAACGGTGAATGCTGCCACCTTCCCAAAAGCATCTCCTGGTGAAGGCATTCAGGCAGGCACATAAGCAGTTACACAGTCCACACACACAGCTTTCATTGAAGAGTCAGGAAGGGTCTTTTGTATGGAGTTCCAACAGGGTTTATCAATCCACACATCAAAGAGGTCCCAGGACAAAAGACAAAACTGAGTGGAGGGCCCAGGTTATATAAAGGTAAAATGGGGTGCATCAAAGGGGCAGGGTCCAATGGGAACAGGCAAAAGTGGTGCAGGGGCGGGGATAGGGACAGGAACAACGAATAGGAAATCAGGGGCAGAGGACAGCACCAAACTGGGGCCAATGGGGATTGAGAGAAGGGAGAACATTCTAGGGAAGATCCATATAGGGTAAACAGGGGCTGAACAGGAATTACATCAACTTGATAAACCCATGGGGGAATTAATTTAGCAATACATTAACATATAATTGTGAAGACCTGTGGGAGAGAGGCCTTCCCTCACCTCAACCTCGGGAGGTGTTATTTGTTGCCTCCTTTCCAGGACTGGGGTATGGGGATTTTAGTCATAGGCTTTTGGGACTCCACATCTTTGGATGCAGTCCAGCCTCTTTGGACACACTCCAGGCAGCAATTCCCAGGGTAATTCTGTCACAGACAATGCACATGCAGACTGTGCCAGTCCTGGTTTGTGTGCTGTGTTAGCCCAGCAAAATCCTGATCACACCTGGGGTCTCTGAGAGCAGAGGGTATTTTAGCCCCTGGAGCTGGACAACCAGTAGCCCATTCCTCATGGCATTCTGCTGCCCAAACCTGCAGTCATCCTCCCCCTTTTGATATAAATAAGCCCTACCTGCAGTGTTCCAGTTCTGGGCTCATGCTGAACTATTCCATGTTGCTCCTGTCCAGCCGTGCCCTGGGTCGGGGACACCCCGGTGACCAGGGCTGGCCAAGGTTTTGCAAGTGTTCTTTTGCAGCCTCTGTTCCAGGCTCCAAAACGTTCCTGTTCCGAGTTCCGTGCCAAACAGTTCCTTGTTGCTCCTGTTAGAAACCGCCCAATACTGCAGACCGATGCGGCGGCCCAGAGCGGCGGCCCGGCGCGGCGGCCCGGCACGGCGTCCCAGCGTGGCGGCCCGGCACGGCGGCCGGGATTCGAGACCTCCCGGCACGGCGATTGCAGTCGGAGGCCTCCCGGCACGACAATATGGCGACCAGAGACTTCCCGAAGCGACGGCCGGGGGTAAGGACTTCCCAAGATGGCGATCGGGGCTTATGCAAATCAGCTACCAAAGAACACCGCCTCGGCCAAAAAACTCGATCTGTGGAGCATCAGAACACTAAATAAAGAAACTGAGGGCGATGCCCTAAGGTCGGGATCAAGGGACACTACCCACCAACTCTGCTTGCCTCGCCATGACCGCGGAGAGACTCGCTAGAGAAGACACCCCTGGACTTTGAAGCCTAAGGGGACTTCGGGTTTACGCGTGAGGACGGAGGTCCCGCCTTGGTCTACACTGCGTCCCGTAGGAATAGGTCGCATTTTTTTTCCATTGAGTCGCCTCAGGGAGCAGCGGCGGTGTGTGCGCGACCCGTCGGGCCCCCACCCTAAGCTGCTTCCAATAAAGGCTTTAAAACAGGAGCGGGAGGTCTCCTGGCCCTGTTTTTATCACTTTGGCCCTGCTTGTTGCAAGAGTTGTGGTGGAAATAAGTTCTAAAGAGACTGGGACCCATTGAGTCTTCTGCACTGTATGTTGTAAATGTTTCTATGTTCTAATACTTTCTCTTAGGATGATAGCGTGCATGGAAAATCCCGGTAAGATGAACGATGGTTTTTAAGTCATTTATATTTCAGCACCTCCGAGAAGGGCATAGAAAAAACAGGGTAAGTTGACTCATGGCTGTTCCCATTTGGAAAAAGTCACTTTTCTAAATCAGCAGTGAGACACAGAGTATAACTGACAATTATTAGCTACCAGGTAAGGAATGGCTGGAGTGACTTCCCTGTCCTTTAGAATGAAGACTTCAAGCATAACTAGATGGAAAATACAGCTGTGTGCAACAGGCTGTTGATACTTGATCGGGTGCAATTGGATGAAATTACAAGGTGTGTTAGACTTGTGGTTTGACTACAGTGGCTATATGGAGCTATTTTGTACCTTTTAGTTTAAAGCAAAATGCTGTCTCCATTGATGGGAGGAGTTATGAGCTGTGTTCCATCCCAGGAAAAGGGCTGGACAGCTGTACAACATCTGTTTTGAAAGCTTCCTTAAGAGCCACAAAAAGCAGGGGTTTTTTTCACTCTAAGACTAAAATACTGTGTGGCAGAGAATCCTGATTTATTCTTGTCTTGTTCTGAGCTACATCCCAACTCTGTCAGAGAGGACAAGTGTGCTCTAAGAATTCTCTTTCCTGTTTAAGGCATCTATGCCTGAAGAGTTCATGTAACACAAGAACATATTTAAAAAACATATTAAAGTATTAACAAATGTATTAAAGTTCCTAACAAGAGAGAAGAAACAAAAACTTTGCAGGATATTACCCAGCCACTGGATGACACAAAGGCAGAGAACTGACAGGAAACTTGTGCTTCACTTAGCCAGTCTGGATCTGGCCTGAGTTTTGCTTGCTGTTCCCATCACAAATCACAGAATGCTGTTACAAGTACCAACCAAGTAACTTCCCTTTGGACTTTGGAATTAATTTGTCTGTCCAGGAGTGACTGCTTTGGGCAAGATTGAGCTGTATTGGAGCTAGCTGGGAAGGAGTCAGCTTTCTTCCTGGTGCTTCCCAGCTCCTCTCTATCATTTCCTGATTTTCCTGTAGCAATTTACAGCTCATATCTAATAACTTAAGACTGAGACACCTTAAAGAACTTTAAAATCAGGGATAACCTTAAGATGTAGTGTCCAGGGGATGCTGAATTTAAAGGCAGTGTGTGGACCAACAGGATAGGATTTGCCATCAGACTTTTCTGTGTTTGGTGATGCTCCACATGTTGTAGATCTCTGAAAAACCCATCAAAATGCTTTTCTTTCTGGACATTTTCTGGCTTCCCCATAGGATACTTTAGCTTAATATTGCACATGTGCTTCAAAATATTTCTGTCCAGTTACACTGACAAATCAAAACAAGTTGAAATAATTTCCAGCCACCAATGAAGGTCCTAGTGTCACTTGAAGTGCTTGTGCACCAGTAATAGCAGAGTGACTCATTAGTTTTTGTAATTAATTCCTGGGCCAATAAGCCAATAAAGATTAGCAGAAAATAAATCAGGCCTACATGGCCTGTCCTCTCTCTCTGGATTCCCAGGAATGCCTCTAGGCAACCCTGCCTTGACAGATGAGGGAGAGGGCTTACCTGGCTGAGCCCACCTGCATGCACACAGCATCAGATTTTTAGACCAATGAAGGTTTTAACCCTTCGATTTTCCTTTCTGACCTTGTCCCGCTGCCTCCCATTCATGTCCTCATTCTGTGTGTTCACGCCCCAGAGGTGTCGTCATGCGCAGCTGCAGGGCAGGACCTGGAGTGATAGCAGTGACCTGAGTGGGGGTGGCACTGGCCTGCCATCCTCTGCCAGGGCAGGGCTCTGCTGGCTACAGTGGCACTGTTGTGATTAGCTCTGATTAGCTGTTTCAGTTGTAGATGTAGCATGAAACATCCACAGGCTTATCCACATCCACTTATGCTAAGAGGGATGGAGGGACTGAGAGCACTCAGATGCTGCAGGGAAGCCCTACCAGGAAGAGAACTTCTGTTGGAAGTGTACACAGATCCAGTACAGCCCATTTCAGTAAAGCAGCCGTGGCTAACTCACACTCCCTGATAGCTAGGACCTGCTCACTAAGGCAGAGTCTTGATGTGTTGTGGGCAGCCCTACACCCATCCTGCCACTGAGTTTCTTTAGAGCTACACAGAAACCCAGGGTGAGGTTCCTAGATTCTCAGCATCCAGACACTGGATGAATGACACTGGACCCAAATGGTCCGAGCACTCATGCTGCATCCAACATTTTGCAGGCTGTCTGTATTTAATAGCCATTGGCCATAAACTTAGACAAGACACTTCATTTGTAACATAAAAATAAATAGGGATTTCACTGAAACATTTAAAGGGAAATTCTACTCCCAGGTGCATCAGGTGAGGTTAAATGCTTTGTCATTTAGGGACATATGGGTTCATCAGACCTGGAACAATGATGAACAATGATGGAGACATTTCAGGTCTTGGCCACGTCAGTTTTACCACTCCATTCACTACCACAACACTGAAATATCTCACAGCTTTAGGACATTTCAAAAAAAGGAGAAGCCTGATGCTTGAGAGCTAAAACTACCCAGAACTCTGTGGATATGCACCCAAATTTTCAGCTGTGCAAACAAAATGTGGCTTTTCCTGCATATTTCCATAATATCACAATGTGTTTTCAGCATGTGCTGCCTGAGAGGGGTTTGGAGTGGAACAGAGTGGCCTCAGCTGAGAAATCTTCAGCTGAAGGAGATGTACATGGTACTGCCATTTATCAAGCAAAGAAGAGGATGGCGAGTCTGAATTGGAGCTTGCAGGACAGAGGCAGGAACAGAACAGACAAAATTTTAAAATCATTAAAAAATAAATTTCTTATCAGACAAAGTTATAGATGGTAGAAGGTAAGCCAGATATGGAGACAGGAGGAGCTGGACTGAAGCAGGGTCCAGCTGACCAGCTACGTTTGGCTCAAATAACGAAGAATCCCCAAAATCTAAGTTTGGCACTGCTCCCCAGCAAGACACACCTGTGAAACCTGCTGGTAATGTGTGCAGTCCATTAGTATGGATAGCAGAGACCAGGACAAGGAGAACTTGGCACTGGGAAAAGCTCCTCAGAGTCTGGTACAGAGATCAGGCAATAGGTACTGCAGTCCTGGTGTGTCTATATATACATGTTTATGTACACACACACACACACACACATACATTGATAAAGAGGAAAATCAAACTTGGATGGAAAGTTCAGCACCGTCTTCTTTAAACTTGTGCTCTCTTTGTACAATGCAGTTATAACAATATATTTTATGGCAATGTAGTTGGCATGGTTTTAATAATGGCTTTTTCCTGGAAGGTGTTGAATATTCTCTTGTTCCTTAAGTTGCTGAATTTCAGGATACTGCTCCCTTGCAGGGATAAGCCTTATTTTCCCACTACAAGTAGCATTTGGGGACAACAAAATTGAGTTTCATTTCCCCTGGACTGCCATTACACATACTTATAAAATATAAGATACTACAAAAAGCAACTGAAATGAGCTAAAAGAACTGGATTTTTTCTGGCTACTGTATTGCTTCTGTTTTACACCTTAGCAATTTCTGTTGTGAATGATTCACAATGAGGTCCAAATTGTTAGATGAGGAAAATGCACTGATTCAAAATGTAACAGGAATGCAGGAGGAAATGAAAGAGAATAAGCATGGTAAATATGCAAAACATTTTTACAATGAGATCACTTCTGCCAGGTCAAGGCAGTAAAGTTTTACTGGCTTGTGCTACATGCCTATAACCAGAATGATGACTCACAAAATCAGCCTCAGAAATCTCTGTATACAGATTAAAATGCACATTCAGAATAACACAGGAACTGGATTTTTTATGTCTTTGGACATAGTTTGTATACCTGAAGTAACCAAAGTGAAATCTGCTGACAGAGATAGATTTTTGAGTATTCACACCTTATAGTATGAAGCAGTGGCTTAGGTGTTCAGTCTGGGCCCGGGAGGAAAATGTTGAGCTCCTCTGAGAGATTCCCTAATTCCTATCTGAGCGCCAATATTCCAAGTGTTTCTTGTACCCCCACTGACTCCCTGGAAAGAATCCCCATCACCTCTCATCCTTAACAATAGGGAACATCTTTCCAGAGCATATTTTCTATGATTTTCAACCCCACCTGGCTCTGCATGAGTGGAAATCAGAGTTTACTGATGGTAAAATCCATGTTTTTCAAGTGATAACTCTTTAAGGACAACTTTACAGGTGAGAAGGTCACTTCTCTTTTAGGCTGAGAAAGGAAATGGGGGTGGGGAATCAATTTTACATTGCTGGTTTTTCTGGAGATTGGATTAGAAATAAGCAAGCAGAGAATCTGGTAAGTGTCCATACTCATTGTGAGCAATTGTGGCTGCTCAGGTGTTTATCAGAACAATATGTCTATTTATTAACTTCTCACCAGGACTTGTGGCAGTACATCTGGGAATCAGCTCCTCTGACCAAACCCAAGTTGTTATTTATGATAAAAAAAGAACGTTAGTAAAGCTGGAAAATTCCCAAAGCATTACTTCATTTTAAACCAAGATTTCCAAGGAGTTTTTTGAGTTGAAGATATTGAAGGGCCTTGGCTGAATATGTTTAAGGAGTCTTTCAATAGGAATAGTGAAGTCACTGGATTTTTGAAGAAAAGAATTTAAGAAAAGAGTAAATGAATTTGTGGCTATTGAAAGGAAAATTGAAAATTCTAACCATTCTAAAATGTTTTTGTTCATAACTGAGCTATTTATTTTACTGTGATACATTCACATTGCTTAAGGTCACATTAAACAAAAGTGAAGCTTTCTGTTTGAAAAATATTAATGATAATTTCCACAGATTCAAATTAAAACAAAAACATTTGAAAACAAATAATTAATGGAGAGCTGCGTCTTTCCAGAAAGTGATTTTTGTATTGATAAATCTGCATATTCTATGGAAATATTTAAAAATCTTCAACCACTTTTAGTCACGAAACACACGGGATTAAAAGCAATGTTAAATATCTATATAATACATCTATTTAAATATCTGTTTTCATGTGGGGACTTTTGTTGCTTTTACTCTTCTTATGGAGACATATAACATCTTAAGAAATGATTGTGCCTCTAAATATCTCTGTTTTTAAGATTCCTCAGGCTGAAATCAGAAAATCTTCAAGACACTTTGAATCAATTTGTACTTTTGCAATTTCAAGCTGTTGTATAGTTGATAAAATAAAACAAAACAAAATTTCATTCACATAAAATAAGACATTGTTTTTCTAATAAGCAAAATTATTTTAAGATGCAGCTTTTTTCCTTGGAAGATAAGAATAGTTTCCAACAAAATATAACTTAAAGAATAATCACATTAAGCATATTTTGAGCCATCGTGTAATGTTCATTCTTGTTATTTTTCACAATTACATTTTGACCATTACCTCATATCTTTATCTGGAGAGCCAATAAATTACAAACGGGATGGATTTTTCATGACGCGGCATTTTGGTTATTTATTAAGTTAGCTTTAATATTTCAGTTGCCTTTATGAACTACCTGAAAAAAAAAATCAGTATCTGATAGGGCATTGTGGCAAAGTATATAAGCATGAGGTTTGTGCTGCTCAGTCTCAATTTGTCACTTTGAACCACCTGACTAAGAAGTGACTTTTAAATCTTTCTCCTATCCCTGTTATCTGATTTGCAGGAACCCAAGACTTAAGCAACCATGTCCAACTCCGGCGAGCCAGAGCTCCTGCACATATTTAAGGGGATTCCCTTTACCACCAGGTCTTCTCCAGAACTTTTAAAATCCTTGGATACTTTTGATGCTAGAGAGGATGATGTCCTTTTGGTTTCCTATCCCAAATCTGGTAAGTTCTAGTTTTCAATGTTGCAAGAACTCTTAATTTTGTGTTTCATGTTCCCTGTTTAAACTACGTGGGAAATGTCTGTGTGAAAGAAACAGTAGAGGATGTTTAAGTATGTGAATATATTATTCTGTCAGTAAAAATTCATATTACAAGAAACATGGGTAATTTCCCTACATTTTGGTTCTGTAATTGAAAGCAATCTCAGGTGTTCTCATGTTGTAAAGCAAGTATATATTCCTAACCTGTAAGTAAAATCTGTACTTGAAAGATTTTCTTGAGGACTTTCTACATTCAATTATGAGCAAGTCAAGAAGTGTATGAAGTTATTTGTGTGGCTCTTGACTGTAGATTTATTAATTTCTTATCCCCTCTCCACCCACCTCTCTTGCACAGAGGAGCATACACCTAGGGGGAGCTCAATCAGTACTTTCAGAAATAAAACAGACTCAAATTATTGTAAGGAAAAAAACCCCAAACAAACAGGTTATTCTAAAATAAATTATAAAAGCAATATAGCTACCTCTCAGCTGACAGCAGTTTGTCTAATGGGATGGGTTTGGTACCAATAGAAACACTTCTCTCCGAGTTACATTGTAATTCAGATATAGCTCTAATTTTTTTTCAGTGTTTATATATTTGGAGTCAATGGGATTATGCAGTCATGTAAAGTTTCTTGAATCTGGAGGATTAGAAATATAACTTGTTTGCTAGCAAGGTGTTTCTGTATGAAAAATGCATATTTCACAGTAATAAATATTCACCCTTTTTCGTTGTTGTTGTTCTGTTTTCTTAAAATTACTCTTCCTTAGGCACTCACTGGCTTGCAGGAGTTATAACAAAGCTTTACAGTACTCAAGTCACAATAACATCTCCCATTGAATTTGGAGACATTTCCCGACTGGAGGAGCTGAATAAACTCTCATCAAAGAGAATCATCCCAACACATTTAGACTACAACATGTTGCCTCCAAATTTTAAGAATAAAAAATGCAAGGTAAGGCAAAAATTTTATCAAAGCAGTAAAATATGTAGAAAGTTTGCTAGGAATCTGTTTTGTCCTGCTGATACTTAGTAATTTTTGAATGATTTGCAGCTGTTAGAAGTATTTTGCTGTGAATTTTGAAGACACAGCTGACCAGCAGTGGAAGGCACATGAGCAGAGTCTTGGACTAGGGATTAGGTTATGCTCCTGCCCCACTGGTCCCATGGGGTGACTTCTACACCAGGCACTACACAAAATAGGACATCAACATCTTTCAATCAGAAATCTCTCATTAGTAATGGGGGTATACTCATGACCCCGTTTCCTACTGTCAGAAAATCCTGGATACTCACAGGCTGCTCTGGGATTAAAGGTACTCTGACCCTCCTGCTGGAGCTTTCTGAAGAGACCATAAAGGTATTGGGGAAACAGAGGAGAAATGAAATGTGGGAGGCAGATTCAGAGCATAATTTTGAGTTCACAGAATCACAGAATTACCTGGATTGGAAGAGACTTTAAAGATAATCTTGTTCCAACCCCCATGCCATGGGCAGAGACACCTGCTAAACCAGTTCCTCCCATGCTAATGTGGAAGATCTTTTAAAAATAAGCTCTGGGTCTCAGATTTTATATTCAAAGTCAAAAATTTCAGGATCACTCAGATCCAGACTTTTGGAACACAGCTGTTTTGAATGAAAGGCCAAATTTTACATTTTGCAGCTACCCTTTGAATGTTAATTAGCTTTCAGATGTGAGAGATATGAGATAATGTACTGACTCAAAGTTAAAGTTAACACAGGCTCTTTCATAAAACATAAACATTACCCATCTCTGTCCACATGGAATTGTTTACTAATCACCATGGACTCCTTACTAAGAAGAGATTTCTAATTTAATGGCATGGTCACTGAAGGAGGAATCCTAAAGGGGTTTTGACACTGCAAACTGCCTATGACAATGCTCTATTTACACACAGAGCTCCTCTAAAATAAAGGGAGGATATTTGTCTCTTTATGGACTTTTCGATTTGGGTTCTTTTTCCTTTGAACTGAAGATTGATGAGACGGGAGGTACAAGGAGCTATGTGCACTATGATAGTAAAGGGGTAAAATGGCTAACAAAGATCTTCTTCAAGGTCTTTTATATGTCCATTTACCCAATAAACAGGTGCCAACTAAGTTATTTTTATTAGTGACCCAATGACCCAACACCTTTGTGCTGCACTGCGGCATTTTCTACCCAATCACCTACTACTACCCAAAAACCTCTAGGAAAGAACATGAAGAAGAAAGAAGGACAAGAGACAACACCCTAAATCCTCCATCTTGTCCCCTGCTCTCTAAACTACCTTAAACTCTAAACCTCAACCCATTCACCCAGTGATTCAAGAAACTTTCTAATCTACACATTTACACTTTTCTTATTTAACTTTAGCATTTGCTCTCATGTATCACCATGAAAACATGCCCATGAATTTCATATTATATGAAATTCAGTGTTTCTTTGAATTCTAGAACTAAGTATTAAAAACAAGGGCACACAATCTGTATCTCAGACTCCAACAGATATTATTGTTAGTAACTACATTTTCTTCACTTTTAGATGATCTACATTAGCAGAAATCCAAAAGACACTGCAGTTTCCATGTATCATTACTACAGAGATAACCCAAACCTTCCTACTGTAGACACCTGGACTGCTTTCTTTGATCTGTTCTTAAAAGGCAATGGTAAGAGTAAATGTTTTCTCTTTGTAGCTCATGTCAGTTTACTATGCACAGAAAGACTTAAGAAATTTGGATGGTGTGAAAACTCCTTATTGAACTCCTTATTCATATGGGGTTGGTGGACATACATCTTAATGCCAAGCTAAACAACAGCAAATAATAGGATGCTCTCTTAAGCCCTGCAAGGAGTCATTCTGAGAAGGAGCTGCATCAATCCAGCACAGCTCTTTGCAGGAGGTTTTTACTGCTCTTTGCTGCTCTGGGAAAGCTGGGCTGTGGCTGGTGACAGAGCATATGAGTGGACTGTGACCAGGTTGCAGGGACAGCTGTGACTGCAGGTCTGGTGTCTTCTCCAGGCTGGGAGACAGCCCAACAAAGGAGCCTGGACCTGTTTCTTAAGCCCTTTTGCACACACTCTCTCTGATGTGTTTTCTCAGAAATGGGGTCCAAAGACCAAGGACAAGAGGGAGATGTTTTAGAAGTGGTGGGATGGCAGCTGGCAACAGGACCTTGTTCACGTTGTCCACTCCCATTTTTAGTGTTTTATTACTCCTTTGAGGACATATGTCACCACAGTGATGATAACAGCAATAATGATTGATCACCTTGAAAACTCTGAAAGAAAAGTGCCGCTGCAGTCATCACAGGCTCACATCGGTGCTCCAAGAGTCAATTTTTTTACTGCCTCCTCCAGGCTCTTTCTCAGATCTGGTGTTTTCACAGGAGCTGTTTTCTTGTTCCTGGCATCTCAGAAGCTTCCACAGTCCAGAGCAGCCCTAAGGCCCATGCTTCAGTGATTTGCAGGATCTTGGCTTGTTTAGAATCAACTCTGAACATACAATAGGGAAAAAAAGAAAAGAGAATTCTATTCAAGGCCAGGCTGGATGGGGCTCTGAGCAACCTGCTCTGGTGGAAGGTGTCCCTGCCCATGGCAGGGGGGTTGGAACTAAATGATCTTTAAAGCCCCATCCAATCTGAAGCATTCTATGATTCAATGATTAAATTTTAAAATTATCTCCTATTTCCCCATAACTTCTTAGCCACCTTCTGTTTCCCAAGTGCTTATGTGTGGCATAGAGAGATAACTATGTTGGTTACAAGAGAAATTTAGGTAAGAGATGATGGGAGGGAAAGGTGGTAATTTTTGCTCCTAGTAGAAGCATTTCAAGGTTGTGCTGCTTGATCCAAATCCTGCAGTACTCTTGCAGAGTTAATATCAGTTCAAAATAAGGGTTAGGACACACGGGGGCAACTGTAATGAATTCTCAGGAGTCTCCAAGACTCTCCTGAAGCCACCAGAACTGTGCTATCACTGGTCTCATCCCCAGAGTACCTGGCCAGCAGAGCACGATTTAATTGCACACTGTGGAGCACACAGGCCTTGCACTTAGAAACTGCTTCATATGCTGGAGAGGGATACAGACTGGAGCATTCAGCTTATTTATAGCTATTAATTATAATTTATACTTAATTACAACTCACAGTTTGTGATTAAAATTATGCCCATTACAAGATTAGAATTTTCTGGTGGTGGTGATTATAAAGCAAAGTCATAGTTCTGGGGAATGCTGGCTGAGCTTTCTCTGCTCAAGCCTCTTTTCATTGCCCTACAAGAGGTTTTCATATTGCCTTTGAAAGGGAGAGGTCAGAATTTTGGTTTTTAAAAGAAAGCTGAAATTTAGCTGTGTTCCCATGGTTCACCAAATGGGGCATTCAGACAAAACAAGTCAGCTACAAACCCTTTTATCAGTGTCACTGGCTGGATGAGGCATCTGCATGAGTTCTTTTAGTAATTCTTCTTCAGTGTTTAAAGATTATACAGCTTCCCTTCTGCTGGGATGAAAGAGAGGTAAAAACAGTATGCTCCATTTACCAGACTGTTCATCTTCTGCTGAGGTGATCATATCTCTGCAAGCACAGACATGCAGTCAGTCATCTGTGAAATGTTCAGATCTTGTTAGGCTGCTACATTTTACTTCATTATTGGCCTTTTCTTAGATCAATAGCCTGCTTCCACTACAGAATCATATGGCAGAATAGTATCTGGTAGGAAAACAAATTCCAGCAAGAATGGAACCTCTTTAGAAGTTATTTTTGTGAATTTGTGATGCTTGACACAAAGAACTGCCTCTGTTTTAGAGGAATATGGAATGCATTTTATGAAGGGATCATTCCCCTAGATGTGTCAGGTAGCATTACAGCTATTTCAGAATAAAGTTTATCTGGTATATTTTACATGGGTTTTCCTTTCAGTTGTTTGTGGATCCTGGTTTGATCATTTCCTAAGCTGGGAAGAACATAAAGATGAAAAAAACATCCTCTTTTTGTTCTATGAAGACATGAAGAAGGTAAATATACTCTCTGTTCTTGGTGCAGAAGGCATTACTTGTAAATTAGCATCATTAAAATATCAAAGAGAAAGTTAAAATGAAAAGGGAGAAGGAAGGAAAATGTGAATGTGTATCTTTGGGCGTAGTTTTCATGTGTATGGAATTTTGTATTAAGTAAATAATTCTGACTATACAAGTTACATAAATATCAAATCTTGTGAGAGTCACATTCCTTAGATGCAAAATGGGACTCAGACAACTTTCCTCAGGCTCAGGCAGAATTTAAGGTTCTTTTTTTTTGTCATGTGGAAAGACCAACCAAAGACATCTATTGAGGACCACACGTTAATTTGCTATGTCTGACATTTCAGATGAAATTTTCAAAACGTGATGTAAGACAACAGAACTAATCACATTTGGGACTTGTGTTCCCAATAATAAAGAAAATTAGAGGCTGGAGGGGTAGGGAAAACTAGCTTTCAGAGAATGGAATTTTTAGGTGAATAGAAAACACTTTCTAGTGTCTCCATGAAAATAGATTTGTTCATTTTTTGGGGAAAAAATAATTCAACTATTAGGAATATAAACAAACCATTTGGGATGCCAAGTCACTTGTCAGATCTCTAGATATAGCACGTCCAATGAAATAAGCTACTTGGAATAGGCTTTGAGAATTCCTTTATTTCCAGGGAAATAATTCTGAGAGAACACATTTTATCTGAACTGGGAGGTAAAACATTGACAATGTGACTGTGTGTGATATGACATACTCTGTACTTACTAATTTCTGTGAGTATGGCTACGAGGAGAATGAGGTTTACTGTACCTGTCATCTGCACAATCTAATGACATATTTAGCTTTGCTTGAAAGCAAATAAATGTGTGACAAACTCATTATGTAATAAAAGGGATCATTTTCAAATCAGCTAAAAGTCTGATAATCAGCCCAGAAACATAAAAGCTGTATTTTTCTTATACCTCAGGATCTCCCTAAGGTTGTAAAGAAAATTACTTTGTTCCTGAGTTTAAGTGTCAGTGACAATGATATCCAAGACATCTGCAAGAAGTCCTCATTCTCAGAGATGAAGAATGACACAGAAAAGGAGAACAGTGATCCCAGCCACACCGTGTGTGCTCTGACATCCAACAGGAAACTGATTTTCCGAAAAGGTAAATTCCTTTATGCCTCATACAGAAGAAAGAGTGGGAATCTAAACAAAGACCAGAGTGCAGGTCTTTTCTGGAGCCTTTCGGTCAGCCCTGGGAAGTGATGACAAGATTCCTTGATCTGAAGCCTTCTTAAAGATTTCTTCCTAACTTCTCTGTCTGCAAATTCAGACTTGTACTAGAGAAGCACAGACGAGTCTGAACTATAGCCTGACTATTGCTCCGTGGGAGCTGTTGAGCCAAAAGGAAAGGTTCACCCACCATTACTCTGTATCTGTCTTTTATCTGAAAGTTGACCACTTCAGTGTTTTACATGAAGTTTTTACATGAACATGTCTCTCTGGTATCACCTGCCAAGGTCACTTAGTTGAACAGAATATGAAAGAGCCAGACACATTCCTTCTGAATGAGACTGCTCTTATCACCCCTTATCTTACCGAAATATTCTTGAGGAAGGAATATGCTGACAACAACAACAAAAGAATGGTCATAGGTAACTTCCAGACCTTGGAAAATTTTCTACAGTTCTCAGCTCAGATGTGATTTTGAAATACCCTCAGGAGCTGTTTTTTTGCTCCTGGCATTTCAGAAGCGTCCACTGGTTTACAAGTTACTGGATAACAAGTAAATCAAACCCACTGTTTTTACACAGATTTTGATTGTTTTGATTCAGTTAATTTTCAAACAACAATTGAGGGTTTAAAACTAAGAACTGTTTCAGTTAATAAACAGAGAAATGCTACCTTCCATTAATTCATGATGGTTTTATAAGTCAACAGAAACAAATGGCAACATACAATCTGTCCATAAAAAAGAAACATATAAACAAGATGAATTTTTCTAAGTCAGTGAACTTTGACAAAGATATGATGAATTTGGAAAAATCACAACATTTTCACTTCTATGTAGTTCCTATGCAAATCCCAGATGTTTAGCTAGTTTCAGACAGTTTACAGAAGATTTTTATATATTTAATGCTTCAGGCTCCCTTTTCCTGTCCTTTCCGACTGAATACTATTTTAGTCAGAAAATGGGATGACTACTTTAGTCAGGTTTGGGATGCAGGGTCTTTAGAGCATGCTCATGGGTGGAGACTATAAGCATTGTCTCATAAAAATGTATTGGTTTAAAGAACCATTTCCTTTTTGCTTAAACTGGGTAACAGTTGAAACACTTTTCTGATCACCAGTGTTCATGGCCACCTCAAAGTATATAACTGCCCACTTACATAGCTGGACATCTCATCCATAAAAAATTCTAGAGATTAGAAGCAGGGGTGAGGTGGGTTTTAATTTGTCAGGCCATTCTGGGCTCCTTTTTTAGCAATCTTTCGCCAGTGGCTTTTGGGCTACTACTCATTTAATAAGTTTAGATGGTGACTACAATTACCTGTAAAGGTCCCTTCCCACCCAAACTGTTTCATGAATCTATGATTTTTTAGACTATTTACAAGACCATATAGTAGAGAAACTTTTTTGGGTGACAGAACAAGGGGGAATGGCTTCACACTGACAGAAAGTGGGTTTATATTGGATATAAGGAAGAAATTGCTTCCTGTGAGGGTGCTGAGGTCCTGTCACAGGTTGTTCAGAGCAGCTGTTGCTGCCCCATCCCTGGCAGCATTCAAGGCCAGGTTGGACTCTGGGCAACCTGGGATAGTGGAAGGTGTTCCTGCTCTGGTGGGGGGGTGTTGAACTGGATGATATTTAAGGTCCTTTCCAACCCAAACCAGTCTATGATTCTATAATTTCCTCTATTGACTGTGAGAAAACCCAGGCAGAGACTTTTAACTACAGGTCACTAAGGTATGGCAAGATGTCCCTCTGCCCAGATGACTGGGAGCTGTAACTCCACCTTGGAAAGCTGCTTTTCTTCCTCCACCACTTGTGTTGCTGGCACTAATCAACTCTGAGGATGAGGGTTCATCAGCCTTTATGATGATGATTCAGCGCCTTCCACCAGAGTCTCACTAGAACAATTCTGATCCTGACCCACCACAGTGACTATGGTTAAGAATATATTAATAATCTGCATCAACTGCAGCATTAACAAAATCAGGCTGGTTTATAAACAATTTTCTGCTCCACATATTGCTCACTTCACTGTTCTTTCTGTTCCGCTTTCCTAGGTGCTGTTGGTGATTGGAAGAACTACTTCACTCCAAAGCAGAATATTAGGTTTCAGGAGATATTTAATGAGAAAATGAAACTCAGCAAGATGGCAGACAGTTTCATCTATGAATTCTGAGTCCACATGAAGAATAATACCTAGTTATCAACAAACATGCACCAACCAATTGGTGGCAAATTCTGAATGGGTGCTCCCATCAGTTTATGTTTCCAACTGGAAGGTTTGTAAACATGGGGTTTTTGAAAACAGGAAAGTTCTGACACTGCCAGAGCTGAACTTAGTTCTCAGAGGGCAAGGTGTACATGGCTTCACAGAGTCAGGTGTCAGACCCATTGTTTGACAACCAACTCTACTTCATAATTTATTTATTTTCTTTGCTCCAAGGGGATATGAACAGACTTTGTAAACCTGAATTAGAAATTTTACCCAAGATAATATGAAGAGAAAAACAAAAACAAACTTGCAAGAAAATGAATATATAAGAAATCTAAAAACACATCGTAAGAAAACAACCAAAAATTTGACTCCAGACTTGCTCCTTCTGTGATACACCATGATTTGGGAGTGCCTATCTTACTGGACATTGTTTTTGATAATTAAGTTGAAAACTACATTTGAAGATCTGAAGTCTGTTTACAAAAATGTTTCTTTTTTTAATTTTCTTTTTTTTTTTCCAACAGTATATAGTTCTTTGATGTAACTTATTTCTGGATTAGGTACCATAGAGTCTTTGTGTTTTAAATGCAACTGATACAAATCCAAATAAATTTCAGCACCACACACTGAGCAACCGTAAATGCGTTCATTTTCCATTTGATCTTCTTTGTGCAAAATGCTTGTTTTGGTGAGAACTATTTTACTTCCTGCTTCTTGAGCAACGGAACCAATCCACAATGCAGATACAGTGTGGTGGTTTTAGCTCTACCTAGAATCACCAGGGTACTTACTCATTTCTTGCTATGAGATAGGGATTAGGAGAAGGGCAAAACAGGCTCAAAACTTAAAAGGAACCAAGAAAGTTTATTAACAGAACTACAAGAATAAGAAACCAGAATAAAACTTCCAGAAACCTTTTCTCCCCTTGCCCTCCCAACCTTTTCCTTTCCCAACTGACACCATAGAGACAAAACCTGGGATGTACCAATTATACAATAGTCTTTTCATCAGTCTCTATGGGAGAGGAGTTTTCTCTTGTCATTCCATGGAGAGTTCTCCACAAGAAAAACAGTTTCCTGTGGCTCTTCATTTCCATGTCTGACAGCCGCCAAGAAGAAACTCTGCCATCATGTTTTCCTTCCACTTTCACATCACTCTAAGGTGTGTTCATGGGCCATGTTCAAGGGGTATTATTTTAAGGATGAGTTATTCAAAGGCAAAGGTTCTCTTCATCTGTTTCTATGATCATCTCTGGGAACAGAGGTTTTCTCCTTTTCTCCCTTGGGGCAAAGGGTCTTCATCAACTCTCACTTCTCAATCTCTGTTCCAGCATCTCATGGGATTACAGCTTAGCTTCATCAACGGATACCTTTGCTCAGATTCACAGTTTGAATAGCTCATTCTCCCCCAATATTCTTTCATTAATTAAAGGAGCCATTCAAAACATTATTGTGCATCTCCATGGCCTTCCCAAAAGAATATTTCAGCTTATTAAAGCATCTCCTCATTCTCCTTCTATCTGAGGCTGACTCTTTCCTTTACTGACCCTGATGTTTCACATTGTCTCTTTACATGTTGATCACTCTCACTTTCCTCTCTCTGTAGAGGGAATTAAGTCTGCAGGTCTCATCTGGGTAGTGAAAAGGTTAAATCTTGCCCAGATATTGTGGATGCTCATGTGATCTCTGCTGGGGCAGCGGCTGGGGCTGGTTTGTGATGGAGGATTTTTCAGTGGCTGTGCTAGGGGAGGGTGGCGAGCATCTCAGCAGCCATGCTAGCACTTAGAGGCAGCACGCTGTGGGCCGACAGCTTCCCCTCCCCTTACCTGGCAGTTTCTGGTGAAACCCAGCAGTGGCAGAATTTCAGCTGAGCCAGGGACTGGCCTAGCCTGGCAGCGCCACTGTACAGGGTTCAGCAGGCTTCCTGAGGGGGCTCAGCCCGTCTAGAAAGGGGCTCCTGACACCCCACAGTCTCCATCCCCTGCTTGAGAGCTGCTGGGCTCTGGCCCAGCCCCCCTCCTTCCCAGGCTGCATAGGCCGCAGGGGAGTGGGCCAGCCACCCCAGAGCTCTGTTACCTTTCAAGGCCGGAAAGAAAAAGGCCCAAAGTTCCTGGGTTTTGGGTTTGAAAGCTGGTATTCACAAAGTGATCTCACTTTTCAGTGGTCCAAAATGCTGTTAGTTCTCAGAAATGGCCAGCTATTGGCCTGATCTCAAGCAGAGAAGAAACTCCCAGCAGCCTCTCTCAGATAAATCACTTCTGTGGATGTTTCCCACTTTTTTTCCTAAATGCCAAACTATCACAGAGAGCTTAATTCAAACAGCACTTATTTATTCACTCTGCCCTGATAAAAGATTTTCCTAGAATCAGTTGTCTGTGCCCACATCCCAGGGACTGTTCTACCCAACACAGTTCCAAGGCAGAACACGTGTCCTGTGTTTGTTTCTGTGTTACTCCTGAGGTACAGCCTTGTTTCATCAACACTAATCTCCCTCTAGCCACACACTTCACACTTGCCAGGCAGCCCTTTCATTTCATACCTGCTCTGTGCAAGCTAGCATGTAGCTAATTAAATAAAAATAAAATAAAAATATATAAATAAAAACCTGCTGATTTTGCACCTACACAAAGACATGAAGTTATGGTGCTGAGGAGAGCAGGAGAAAAGCCTGTGTGCAGTCCTTTGCCATTTACCAATTCAAAACAGTCTGAGGGAGATGATGCCCTGCTCTATGCAAAGAACCATTTGATGTGTTACTTTGCTCTTCTGACATTAAAATCAGTCACTCTTCCCCCAAGATGCCACTGTTGCCCTCCTTTCACGTGTTGTTCTTCCACTATTAATAAGTGACAAGAGATCAACTAATAAAAATAATTGAACATTTCACTTAGAGACTTATTTTTTTCCGGCCCGATGAGTATGTAAAAAAAGCCAGAGGGTCCTTGGGGAAGTGAGGTGTGCAAGCGAGTTTAGCAGCACTAAGACTGCTGTAAGCAGCATTTGCACCGCACAATGTATGCACATGCAAAAAGTATCGTTAATGTCAACATCACATTCACAACATGGAACTGTGTGTGAAGGGACAGAATGAGGACTTGTCTTGTGCATCAAGGTAGGGTTGGTAAACAGCTCAAACCTACCCATCAGCCAGGGAGGTAACACTGTGCTGCTCAAAGTACAGTTAGCTCCTGAGCTACTTCAGGGGATGTGGAATTAATTAGTTTACAGCATTGCCTACTGGCTAAATTGAGGATTTACCTAAATTAAAATTAACACAAAAGAAGGTTTAGCAGGACTTTATCAGCAGGTGAATGAAACAGAGCTAGGCCATGTGTCTCTGTGCTATCCAAAATCTGACACCAATGACAGCAGGCTAATTGCAGGAGCCTTAGGCTTGAGTTCCCTTGCTCCTCAGCAGGAGCAGCAGTAGAGGCACTGCAAGGCACAGGTCCAATTTGCTCTCCACACTGCCATGCACTGCCTGCAACTTTACCCCCAAATCTCCTGAAACCTCTTGACTTCCATAATAACTCAAATGTGTGCTTTCTTTGAACAAAGTGCTCAAAGTGTTGATATACTGATGTGGTGAGTCAGGACTAGGGCCTCTTTGTGAGTTACCACAACTACTGCCCCAGGTCCTTTAAGAGGCAGCATTCAGAGAATGGAATTGATCCAAAGGTAGATCATAATAAATATATTCAGGAAAACTTAGAAGTTCATTAAGTGAAATGAATGGGAGTGTTTTATATTTCTCTAAATTGGGTGTGAGGGGAATGAGGAGTGGCTGAGGGCACTCGGTGTGTTTGGCTGGAGAAGAACAGACTGAGGTCAGAGCTCACAGCAGTTCTGCAACTTCCTCATGAGGGAAAGAGGAGGGACAGGCCCTGATCTCTGCTCTTTGTGACCAGGGACAGGACCCAGGGAGCGGCTGGAGCTGTCAGGGGAGGGTTAGCGTGGATATCAGGAAAAGGTTCTTCCCCCTGAGGGTGCTGGGGCACTGAACAGGCTCCCCAGGGAATGGTCATGGCCCCAAGGCTGCCAGAGCTCCAGGAGCTTTTGGACAACGCTCTCAGGGATGCACAGGGTGGGATTGTTGGCATGTCTGTGCAGGGCCAGGAGGTGGACTGATCCTGATGGATCCCTTTAAACTCAGCTTATTCTGTGATTCTGAGGTACTTCATCCCTTTTCAAGCTTTTATGGACTGTTATTCTATTACCTTTTCCTGATAGAATAGAAAAATTTCCACTGGGCCTCACTGCTCAGAAGAATCCGTGAATGGCGACAGATCCCCTCCCAGCTTGAGACTGAACTGCTGTGGACAAAATGTAAACATGAAAAAAAAGTTGGGACAGTAAAAACAAAATCCTACATGGATTTTGTATGAATTCCTACATCCATAAACAGGTGTGCAACTCTATCCTCAGTTAAAAGTGACATCCCTGAAAAGACTATCTCCTTGTTTAATACAAGAGTAGCCATAACTAGTCAAGATGCATTCCAATTTAGGCCAGAAACTTATCTGCAAAGCATGTAAACAATCAGGAAAAATGTGGTACTTTCCAGAATGTTCTTCAAACCTCTGAGTACATTTTGGCCAAAAACTTTTACAGCAATTTATTGTGAGGATCTCTGACTACTAATGATAGAAGATATACAGATAGTAGTATATAGTATCTATATATAGTATATATGTATAGGTAGTAGTCAGACTACTGCCTATTACTAATAATGACCACTGATTCATCTGATGTTCTTAATCCAATGTACATAATTCTGTGTGTACTTTTGCCCTATTTTCATTAATTTTCCAACATTACATTTGTCCTATTGATAATAGTAAGGCCATGTCCTGCTGCTCACTGTGTCAGAGCTACACATTGACATGGAATGAACCACTAACACACATTGCGAAATAAAGATAAAATGCAGTTGGGTATTTCCTACACAAGAAATAGGAGGAAGACTCCAAGGTTCAGAACCAGAACTGTATCAAGTGTCAGACTCATGAAACATGTGGCCAAGGCCTTTTTTAAGTGTTCTGAGGTTCATTAAATGTCTGTAACCTATGTTCAACCTTGGAAATCCACAAGCTGCAAATGTGCTGAGGCCATAGAAAAACTGGAACGCACCACCAAATACAACATGGTAGATTTATATTCTTCAGGCACCTGATTTTGCTCACTGCTAGATTCTTCAGTGGCCTTTCCACGGCTTCCTGTCCTTAATTTTACACATATTTTAATACAACTCCCTTCAGTCCAAAGTGAAGAATCCTTCTTCCAAAGTGAAGAATTCTGAATTGGCTACTGCTGCCACTGAACCTGATTCCTTTCTTCATCCATTTTATCCTCCCACAAACCTTTGGAATGCTACAGACTTTTCAACACAAACAAAACATGCAGTATTCAAGACATATACAAACCACTGAATTATACAGTGGATTAATTCTTTTTATCCTATTTGCTATTTGTTCTTTTTCTAATAATTCCTTTTTCAACTGCTAGCACACACTCCAAACCACTAGACACTTATCTGAGTTATAACTGCTCCGTGAAAATGGATATTTTAATTAGGATTGTTTTTCAGTTAAGTCCAGCTTATTTTATATGTATCTTCTCAGTTTCACCAGTCCCTCTATTTACTAAATTGAATAATTCGTTATCATTACCCTCACACTGCTCACTGCTCATTTGCTTTCATGCCTCCCCCAGAGCAGGGGGGTTGCTTATTTCTGGAAAAAGTAAATAGTGTTTTAATACCACACTAACAGAAAAAAAATATAATTAAAACAAAAAACCTTCCCCACCCCAGGCTCTGGAAATAATAGTTACCTAAAATGTGTTTAAAAGTTTAAAAGGTTTCAAAGTCTTAAAAACTTGAAATCTGCAAGTATTAAAACATATGATGACTTCAAAAGGGTGAGATAAATGTGATTCATATTGATTTGAAAGGAGTTAAGGCCAGAACTTGTTGCATTATCTAACAGGAGCTGGAGAGGAAGATAAACTGAATAGAAGAAAAAGCAGATAAAAATAAATAAATGGAGTCAGAAGTAGGTGAAGGTGTGCATGTGATTAATTTGGGCATTAAATCTGTCCACCTTTGCCATCATAAATCGTTTGTGTGGCACATGAACTTGGGAGTGTATGATTTGCAATGCAGAAATTCAGCACAAGCCAGCCCATAACCATTCTCTGCTTAAAAGACTAGAGAAATCTGTTTATTTAAAATAAAATTTGAGGTAATCAGCTATTTTTTGTAATAGCTTATTACAAATATTTACATAAGTTCCTTTTTTTTTCCTTTTCACATAATCATGACTGAACAGCCCACATTATCTAAGATCTTCTTTAGAATACTTTAGTTTAATTAAAGCAAAAAAACCAAGCACTCACATGGCCAAAAGATGATCTTAAAATTAGCTTAGAATTACAAAAGTGACCACTGAAAGATACTCTGAATGAGTAATGCCCCTCTAATCAAAGGCAGTTGTGGTGTCACATGTACTGGAGCAGGCCTTGGAAAAATATTCTACATATTTGAACCTTTCCTGGGACTTAGGATTTCACCTCTAAGGTGACAGACTTACCCTCACTGTCTCTGCCTCTCTGACCCCTAAATCCTTCATATGATTGAGGCTCTTCTATAAAATCAAGAGGAGTGATTAAGGCATCCCTCTTCCTACTCTGTAATTAGGCTTTCCACTACAATGTTGGCAATACAAATTTGAACCTTTCCGGCAGCAGATCCTGCATATCCTGTATCTTTTTTGGTAAACAGTCTCTAGAGCTTTTATCCTTCATATTCTTCCCAATGAAAGATTATACCATGTTCTCCTAAACAAGAAGCCATCGAAGTGAAAACACTGATGTCCAAAATGCAGCTCTCCTCTCATCGAAGTCCATGGGATTTATCCAGCACAGGAACCCTATGGCGTGACTGAAAGGAGACACTTAAATTTAGGTGACTTAGAGCTGATTAGTACAGTAAACTGTAGATAGGCAGTAAATAATTTCAACATTTTGCGTTGTGAAAGGAAGTAAACACAAAGTTTATCTGAGGTCAATGTATCAGGTGATATACTAGGAGTATAACTATTTACACAATACAATATTTAGCAGAGAAGCAAAATAAAATAATAAGCAATTATCATTTATGTAACTTGTAATTGCCTGTGTACCATGGGTATTTGTATTTTTTAGCATACCCCAAACCAGAATTTGACTCTGATACATATTACTGTATTTGTAATGTACAATACAAATCCTACTTTCAATAAATACAAGCATGTGAGCTTTAACATGCTAAAAGTACTCTGTTTATATATTTTTTATAAACCCACATCAACCATGGTTTGGTGTTTCCTTTTTTTTTTCTAAAAACAGCAGCTACTTTTCATACAATAAACATAAAGACTTTAATTTGGCTTTAATTCACTTGATGTTGCAATAAAGTCTTCATAGAAAGAAACTGAGGTTCTGCAAAGATCTCAAAGACAACAGGAAATTTAACTCCAAATTTGGCAAAATATTAAGTTAGGCACTTCAATAAAACCCAAAATAAACAGATTCCAAGAGGCACAATTCCAAATGTGATTTAATTATTTATAAGCTCAAAACTGAACACATGCTAAAGTGCTTTTTTAAACAAATATTAAATTGTTTTACAGTAATTGTGTTGTATTTTAAAAATAGAGGAGGAAGTTTTATTGATAGTATTTTAAACCGGACATCTCCAGCATATGTTAAAACTCTTCCTTGCTAAGGACAAAGCCTGTAAAATGTAATCCCACAACCACAACACCATGCATTTCATAAAAGAAATGCAAACCACATGAGCAAAACTGACAGAAGTTTTGGTTTTTCTGAGCCTGAATTACAAATTTTCAAGTCATGCAAAATCATTGATCCCTGAAAACATTCAGATTATGAAATAAAGATGCATCATTCCTGCAGGACAGGTGTGATGATTAAGAGTAGATTTCCAGGAAACTCTCTTTTGTAGCATTCTTCCCATTGCACTTAAATGGCTTTTAAAATCATCATGGAGATGATCATATTTTCAGCATACAATCATGAATGTGAGACCTGGAATTAGAGGGAGACACCTTTTTAACTCTACTGTGCTGTAAGGTTTGAAAGGTAAGCATTCCTTTGGGATATGGATGCAATGAGGAAGAAAAGCAGGACTGACCAACGGCATTACTCTTTTTCCATCAGTTCCTTATTTCCTTTCCTGCTGTTTTCATTTCTTCCCATTTCCTTCCCTACTGAGCTGACTTCTTCCAGTTGCTTCCTTGCAGAGTTCACTTTCTCTAAGAGCAGGAATATGTGTTCTGCAAACTCCCGCACAGCTCCACAGCCACCTCTGCTCTTACAGATGTAACCAGCAGCCTTCTGCGCCGCAGCACAGGCATCAGCAGGCACACCACTCATGCCTGCCTGCTTCAGGCACTCCACCTCTGACTCCTCATTTCCTAGGGAGGAAGATGACAGGCAAGGCCAAATGTCACAGAAGGGAAATAATCAGTATTTTTCTCAGTGTTTTTGTGTGAAAGAATCATTGATCTGATTTTTGAAATTTGTTTTTTGTGTTTTTTTTGTCACAATGCTCATCTCAAAAGCTCAACAGCACTTTGCACGTGCATGTCAGTCATTGGAAAATTTTGGTGATCCATATAAATGCTGATCACACTTCACAATCTTTAGGCAAGAGAATAGTGCTTCTAAGAGCAGTAAAATTATGTCAGCAGCTGAATAAGCATTGGCAGGACTCTGCACTTAACCTGTCACTGAAATACAGTTTAGCACAGAACCACATGGCTTTCAGTTCTAATTCTGTCCATTTTCATTACCATCTAGAACGTAATCTAAACAATATCCCTCTGAAATGAACTAGAATCAGTTCAAAATTGTCAGCTCTAAGTATATGCTTATCAACATTTTGAAATCAAAATGTTTCCTAAAAACAAAAGCTTTTCTATATCCCACTGGAAAACCAGTGAAGACTTCCCTTACCAAATTATACAGATTCATCAATGTCTGTAACATTTAGATTGTACCCTAACAGGCCTAAAAATACCTACTTTTGATGACTGTGTGCTGCAATGTGCACAGCAATCCCATTAAATTTGGTGTATTTACAAAGAGAAAAGTGGTTTGAATCTCAGCAGCAGTACAAAGATTCTATTTGTCTATACTATTTAAATTAAATAAACCAAAAGAAAAGGAACTTACCTAAGTAAGCCACCTCTTTCCAGCTCAAGCCCATGTCTTCCTGCCAATCCTTCAGAACCTGCAGTTTATTTGTTACATTGACTTTTGCTACACATCCCAGCTGCATGGCTGACAGTGTTTTTGAGCAGTCTCTGTCAGAGATGAGTCGAACCTATTGAAATAAAATTACGAGTAAGTTCTACATCTGAAGAAATACAAAGAGATATAAGTTGATTTACTGTTATAAAATAAAGCAGTTTTGCTTGTAGAACCTCTATCAGGTACCAGAAAAGCACTGAATGATTGATTTTCAGAACTCAGAGCAAAGTGATTGGCATCCAAAACCAAACGGTCTTGAGTTTCCTTTAGGAAAGTGAAATGCCTTTCTGCAGCCCTCCCTGATGTTCAAAAACAATTTACATTTTTCTTTTGAAATGCAACATGCACTAAATATCACCGTATGGTGGCATAGTGACTGTCTAGTGCAGTATGATTTTAGTAAGTTACAGGGTGGAATGAGAAAATTCCCAAGAAAGATTTCTGAAATATTTGACAAAGCAGAACATTAAGTTTTTTCCTTGCCCCTCTATTTAATAACGTAATTTTATTTATAGCAGCATTTTAGAGCATCAAACCAACACTACACAGACTGAAGCAGCACAGCACATTTATCTCTGGAAGTTAATTCCAAGTATGAAGTTTCAGGAATTATGCACAAGGTAAGCTAAAACCAGAAGATAATTGCAGCAGGGTTTTCAGAAATCTCAGAAGCAAATCCTTCAGGTTTTCTGTCAAAGATGTAGACAAGCTTATCTTCCCTAATTGCTTTTAAATACAAACAAATGCTTGGCACTGATTTTAAGTACAGAAGGAAGAGAAGTGGAGCACAAGGCATGATTGTATCAGCAACATATACTAGAAATAAAGTGCAGCACAAAGACCTAGAGGCTTTTAATGAAACATTCCAAGTCAAAGAAGGTATGGAAATGGGCTCCTACAGATAACAAAACAGTGATTACAAGCTTCCTAACCCTCTGGCTTCCCAGAAAATGAAGCTGAGGGACTGCTGAAAAAACATCTACTCCATTCCACAGGAGTGGGCTCTGGGGTGACCTAAATGCAGCCTTCCAGTGCCTGAAGGGAGCCCACAGGAAAGATGGAGAGAGATACTTTATAAGGGCCTAAAGTGACAGAACAAGGGGGAATACCTTCACACTGGCAGAAAGGAGGTATGAGGAAGAAATTCTCTGCTGTGAGGGTGGGGAGACCCTGGCACAGGTTGCCCAGAGAAGCTGTGGATGCCTCATCCCTGGAAGTGATCAAGGCCAGGCTGGATGGGGCTCTGAGCAACCTGGGATAGTAGAAGTTGTCCCTGCTCTGGCAGAGGGGTTAAAACAAGATCATTTTTAAGGTTCAGCCCAGGCATGATTCAGTGAAATGGAGAAAGAGCTGCAATTACTGTGATTGAGAACTTTCTCAAAACACTTATTTTCCTCTGAGGGTTCTGGGGATAACATTTGTCCCAACCAATATATTATGCTGCTTGATCACAAGTACTGTGAAAAAACCTTGACTTCTATGCTTCAAGAATATAATTTTTTAGAATCTTTTCATGTGCAGGTTACATGAGACATGTAGGCTCACTCTTCAGAACAGCACTTACCTGGATTCCTCTTTTCTTTAACAGATCAATGCCAACAGTATCTCTGTAATCATAGGAGACCATTTCCTTGTGATCTTCTGTCACATAAATGCGACCATCGGTCAGGCATCCATCAATACTGCAAACCAAGAGCTTCACCTCTTTTAGCGGCTCTTTGCCAAAATATCCAAAGCTAGACAAAGAAATTATCTTTTTAGGATGGAAGGTTTTGCATACTCCAAAACGCCAAATATTTCCCATACAGCTGTAACCTTCAGACAGAAGGGTCAGCTTCGAAATTCTTTTCCAATGTTTTTTCTCATCATCATCATTCTCCAGCTACACTGTTCCTCTTCAAAGAAAGGAACAGAACCATCCAAAAGATAGCTCATTTAAGTCATCAATTTAAAAATTAGGATGAAAAAGACACAGAAAATATACTCCATTCTCAACCATTATTTCCTTAGAGCAGCTGCAAAGAAAAGGCAGGTGGTGAGGTGGAATCAGCTCATGCCCTCTCCACAAACACTCCCATTCCTGGGCATCAGTTACAGTGGTCAGGAGCATGGATATCTGGGGCACCTCAGCTGGGAAAGCCAGAGATGATGCTAACATCTCACTGTTGAGGTATAGTGGGGCTTACACTCTTCACCAAACTGAACTTTAAGGAAAAAACCAAACTATCAAAATCCACCATGTAACAAAGGTAATTTGGTTGATTTCAACAGAGATAGGAAAAAATGCTGCGCAGAAATAAAACCGCCCAATTCTCTATGATCTCCATTGCTTACATTCCATACATTATGAATTCCATACATTATGCATCAAAGAAATAAGAGAATAAAAAGAGCTTTTACCTCAACACTCTCTGCTCTGCAATAGGCCAGTCAATGTCTATATCAATATCCACACTGTGCTCTGCACGCATTTCGTAATAGGCCATTTTACCACCCTGAAGGAGATAAAACCCATGCAAAATTTCTGCTTGGGTCAACACAAACACAAAACTATGATTTAGCACCATGCAATGAAAGCCGGGTGCCTGGTTACACAGTGGCCACCATGGCTTATAAGAAAGTGAACCATCAATTACGTTTTTGCCAGTTACACAGAACCATTTGAAGGAACCTTCTGCAGGGTTAATAAGTATTTCCATTTTACAACTAGAGTAAAGTGTGCAAGATGTTATCCATTATAGCAATTACATCACACTAATTCCACTAGATCTTTTAATCAGGCAAACAGTAATACCTTCAGGATTTGCTTAGGAAGACTATGATTATTATTTGCTTACTGTTACTTAATTTCCAATGAGAAAATATCCACCACACCCCAGTGTTGTTCTGTATCATTACATTGGGATGTAAACAGATTGGGAAAGGGAAAAAGACTGTTACAGTAAAAAATTGGCAAAAGATTAAACTGGCTGAAAATACAAATTTACAGATTATGACAAGGCTCTGACACTGCATGAAGCTCAGTTTCACACCCTTAGTTGCAGGAAGGTTAATTAAGATACACTGGTGAACTCATGCAAAACTCAATTCAGTATTGTATTGGTTTAGGGTTATAGGTATATAATACATTTATTTGCATAAATTTATTTGCTATGGAGGATGCTGTTACTGGAACGGTTTTAGCTATAACTAGCCCTGCTAAGTTACAAATAACTAGCAGACTGTTCTGAGGTCAGAGTGCTGTTATTTCACACTGACTGCATCAGAAATCAAAACAGAGTGTTGAATTCAGAGCCCTATACAGCAAGAGTAGATGTATTATTCTAAAGAGCATGAAAAACCAAAAGCACTGACCTGCAAATAGCCTTTCTCAATCAGATGTCTCCTGGCAAAATAAAATGAGCCATTTTCATAGAGCTCCCCAGGCCAGTCTTGCCTCCGGTACCGCTTTGCTGGATTCAGGTTTTGGGGTTCTGTCATCTTGTTTTCTGTTAACAGAGGGAAAAAAAAGACAAAATAAGCTTTAAATAATCCCTGTTCAGTGTCACTTAAGATCCTAAATAACTTCCTGTTGAAAAATTAAGGGCATAATTCAGACACCAACTTCTCTCATTATTGCCTCTTGTTGCTTAACTTAATGAAGAATCACAGAATGGTTTGGGTTGGAAGGGACCTTAAAGATGATGGGCAGGGACATCTTCCACTATCCCGGGTTGCTCAGAGCCCCATCCAGCCTGGCCTGGAACACTTCTAGGGATGCAGCATCCACAACTTCTCTAGGGGATCACTGAATTGCTTCTCTTTCTTGGAACTGTGGATAAACTGGAGGACTACTCTGTATGCCTAGCAGTGGAAAAGGAAATTTTTCATTACCACTTTAGGAAAAAAAAAAACCAAACCAACTCAACAAAAATAACAACAAAAACTCAAGAGGTTATTTGCTTCAAAACTGGTTCCTACAAGGAGTAGGAGGGACATTCTTCCGGACTGTCCTTGCCAATGTGGAAGAAATACTATTCCTGTACTCCCTCTCCCAGTGCACACAGGAATCCCTGACTGCAACTGATACTTGAAAGGACCAACCTGAAATCTAGAAGGTGAAAAAAGAGCATACGTGAATAACTTCTGCCTGTGAAACACCTTGACACTTCTCCAAAATATATCTTATTTAAAGATATGCATTATGTTAACTCTTCGTAAGTAGTTTAATCAGTGTCCACAAACAAGCAGCTGGCTGCACAAATACCATCCCAAAAGATCCCATATTATTACCAATGACAGTTGTACATGCAGCAGAAACTGAACCAGGGACCAGAGACTTTTGTCCTTAAGCCCTTTCAATCCAGATGCACAAAGCGGCTAAAATTCATCAGTCTCATGATCCAGTAACCATGGAAAAGTTAAGAGGGCATTCTCAAACACCCAAAACATCCTGAGGCTTTAGTAGATACACACACACCTTGTGCTTCATAACTAACTAAAGCTTTGTGCTCACTGAAGTAAACATTTCCAGCTGGAGAGAGACACCTTCCTCTTTCAGTGTTTATCAATATTAAACCTTAATGCAGAAGAAGCAACAGAACTACCCAGAAAAAAAAAACAACCCATGAAATTCTTTTAGCATAATTGGTACTCTAAAACCACATGGAAAAATAAAAAGAAGAAAAAATATTGTATAATGCTGCTGTGAATCACTGTCACCTGAAACACCACACTCCTGAAAAGCCATTTGCATTTATCCATAAGCTGCTCATGTTGGCACCATGTGTTTCCAGCTCTCCTCAGTCCTTGCAGTTGAATGATTCCTCATATCTCACCACATTAAAAATATTTTGATGTCATTTTATGCTGAAGAATTACTTGTTTTTTTAGGTATGCCTTGAGGCGTTCTAGCATACAACCACTTCAGGAAGCCACATGTCACATTCACATGAGATTCAGTCTTTCACATTTGTCCCTTCCAGCATCTCAAGATGTGCACGTGGCTTCCTAAACTGCAATCCACAGAATCCTGAAATTGCTACCCATGCTTTTTATAGTCCTCTTATATTGCACAGTGTCACTTACTTCTCCTCTTATGAGGAACAATGACAGTGTTCAAGTGTTTGTTCTAAACAAAGGCTTAGCTTTTATTCAAACTTATCTCTCAGATCAAGCTTCATTTATTACACATGCTCTTTTACAGCATGCTGCTTTGTAAACTCACAAAAAACAAATTCATCTGAAGCAATTTATATCTCAACAGAGTAACTGTAATGCCTGAGTAACTTTCATTAAAAAGCAAACAAAAAATATCCCTAGAAGCAAACTCAAGCCAAAACTCAAGTATGATGATACCTGAAATAACCATTTTTAAAGATGAAGAAAAAATTTCTGCTTTAACCATAGAAAGAAAGCCAACATATATAATGTATGGAATAGCTCTTTGTACCAAGACAAAAGGTGCTTTATGGCTAAACCAAGGTACAGTCTTTATTTGTAAAATTTCAGCCTTTGGTCATCTTAGCCACTGTAGTTGAGAGGCATATTATCTCTAGGAAAAACCAGTCACATTTTTCTGGATAAGCTAACCAACATGAGTTCAGCCCTCATGACTCAAAGGCATTTTGCAAAGCAACCCAAGTCAGCAGCCAAATTATCACAATGAAACAAAGCCTAAGTCTCCAGGAAAAGAGACTGTCATCCCATCCTCACCAAGATTTTATCTTGCATTATTGGTCATTTGTTAGCTACTGCATAGCTAACAAGCAGTTTTCTAGTTAGGACATCAGTGTCATGTCTGAATACACATGAATACCCACTAGTAAGAAGTTAACATATAAGTTTTTTTTGGAACTCCATCTTCAGCCTAGACAAGCTAATATAATTTTAATTTCTACAGAACAGTTACAGAAAGGCTGAGCAATGCTCAGTAATATCAAGACACCAGTGCTTGGAAGGAATTTCTAAGCCCTCACAAAACTCAGAGAGAACTCAGTCCATGCCTCAGACATCACTTCCTAAAATAGCATAGGTATGAAAAGCAAGAATTTGAGGAGGGGGAAAAAAAAAAAGTATATCTGTAACCAGAAACATCTAAATATTACCTCCTTTCTTTACCTCACTCCATCTGAATTGATGCCGCCTGACAACAGAGAAGACAGAATCAAACCCCTCCTTCTGGATCAGATCTGCTACTTTTATAAGGTCGCTGGGATGTAAACAGGGAGATGTTGCTTGAATATTTCCTACAATATCAACCTCTAAAAAAAAATAAAGAGATATTTATGAAATAATTAATATCTTTAGTAACACAACTGCAAAGTGTGGTATGAGTAAGTACCACACAACAACAACAAAAAAAGAAGAATCCTTCTAGATTTATATACTCAATGCTTTACTTATTTTTCTCAATAATAAGTGCATCATCCCTCTGGGGCTACAAAATAAAAGCTCAGCATATTTCATCCCTGATTTACCACGATGATGATTGAGAAACTCTGTGATGGCTTCTAGAGAAGTTGAGGAGTCTTGAGAGACTTCAGGGCTTCTGCGATGGACCTGAGCACCAAACTGCTTTGCAACCTTCTCGATCTCATCGTGGTCTGTGGAAACCCATATGCTGTTGGCAGACAGTAACAGAAATTAATACAAAGAATAAATCCCACCATTGTTCACTTGCCTGTTGTAATTTAACCTGAAAAAAAACCCCAGCTTGTTAATGTCTCTACTACACCTTGCAATGAAAGGAACTTGTTCTTGTATTTGTGTTAATAAAACTATCACAGTCAGCCCAACCAGAAGCTTTTAACAATGGGAGTAAAACATACACATTCACCAGAGTGTAAAAGCTGAATCTTGAGTTGCATTCCATGCAGGAAGCTTAGGCAACATTAAATTTAAAAGTACTACCAGAAAAATCCAGTGTCAGCACAAAGAATTTGTTAGGCCTGTTAACAGATCAATGAATTGTGAATGGGTTGGATGTAGCATTCAGAATCGTGTAAGAGTTTAGTTTACAACAAGCAAAATTGCCGAAGTTAAAAGATTAGCTTATGCTGCAAATGTGTTAAAATGCATTAATTGGGTTCCATACAATCCCAGAGAAGGAGCTGTTCAAATTCCATGTGCTTTGGCACAGAAAACTTCCAGTACTGGTAATGCAAGATTGTGACTGTTCAGGTAAAATAAACGTTTACAAAAGGAAGGGCTAATTCAGAGTATCACGTGATGACAAACACTGAACAACTGTGAAGCCACTGCTGTCATCGTTGTGACAAAAAAGCATGAGAGGTGTAAAAACAAAAGCTATGGAAAGTCACCCTTCGTCTCTCACCAATGCTGGCATTCTCAGTGCACTGTCCACAGCAAATGGTACTGCAGTTAATACTTCCTCTCCCAAACTCATCATGGGATGATCAGAAGAAAAATATGTGTGACAGCAACAGAAATGTCAAGTCACACCCACAAGAACAAATACACAAGAGATGTTTTCCAGAAACTGCTTTGGGATGGTGAACTTAAATACACACTCCGCATTCAACCACCAAAGTTGTGTTGTGTAACAGGTACCCTGCACAAAGTTCCAAAAGGTAACCAGGCAAACCTGTCCACCTACTGCACCTGCCATGCCTCAAAGTCAGGCTGCACAACCCTGACTGGCTTCCTATTGGGAAAATTCAGATGCCAAACAGAAGCCACAGCAGATCATTCAGCAATATAGATTCACAATCATTAAGAAATTATCAGTAACCTCGGTCAGAAGTGTTCTTGTCTGTTTCTTTATTAAAAATAAAATAGTGCTGCACCCTCTACTTTTCAAATACAGCAAGAAACGTTTTCCAGGCTACATAATGATAGAGCAGCTATGAGATACAGAGTGCTCTGGATCTAACTGGGCTACACTTCTACTTAATTTGCTTTGAGCATTAAGCAGCAGGTTTGCACAGGGGACCTGCCCCTAAGTGTGCTATGCACTAAGCATATCCTAACCATGGCTTTAATTATCAGCAAATGTGTAGAAAATACTCAGTCTTGCTCCTGCAGAAAAACTTGTAATGCCTCTATTCTCAACACCAACAACACACGTGTTTCTATCTAGCTCTAATTATTGCTATCAAAGTTGCAGGTACTTGGGGACAAAATGAGCTTCTCTTCTGTGTCACATGGGCACACAAGATTCTCTCCTTCAACTTGACATTTGAATGAGACTCCTTCTGATGTGCTGTGTCCAGCTGTGAAGCCCTGACACCAAAATGGAAAACAGGAGCAAGTTCAGCAGGAGCCAGCACAATGACTGGGCCTGGAACCACACATATGCCAGGAGATGCTGACAGAAACATCTCAGCAAGGAGGTGATTTCACTGCTGTCTTCACTGCTGGGCAGGCAGCGAGAAAATAAGGAAGATTTTTCTGGGTGAATGCAGTTAAAGGAACAGAAGAGCTGTGGGGTCTCCATCCTTGGAGATCCCAAGTTCAGTGCATGCTGTCCTGAGTACCCAGATGACCATGAATCAGTCATCCTGTGCTTCAGCAGTTCACAGGAGATCATCTCCAGCCAGGCAGTCCCATTTAATGAGGATGTCTTAATAAAGCAAACCCATCAATATTTACAGGCAAACATCACCAGCTAGTCACCACCCAACCATGCATCAGAACAACTTTAATTTCAAATTACTATGTTGTAAGATTTTAATTCCTTTATTCCTCTGCTGCTCACCCTCAGCAGGAAGGGACAGCAGAGTTCCTGGCAGGGTGCTTGCCTTGCCTGACCCTTAACCTGGTGCCCCAGTAACTGCATCCTCTTGTCTTAATGAGGATCAATCCTGCCTCATTGGCAGAGTCACAGCATGGGTCAGACTGGAAGGAACCACAGCGGGTCATCTGTTCCCACCTCCTTGCTGTAGCAGGATCACCTGCCAGGTGAGCAAGCTGTAAGAATTCCATCCAGGAAGCTTTTGAGAATCTCCACGGAGGGAGATTCCACACACTCTACACACTCTCGGGGTAGCCTGTTCCAGTAAAGAAGCTCTTCCTAAAGTCCAGGTGGAACTTCCTGGGCACTGGTTCCTGCCCAGTTCCTGACGCTTCTCCTGTCCCATTGCTGGGCCCCACGGAGCAGAGCCTGATCCCTGCTCTAATCCCTCCTTGCAGCCACTGACAGTCATCCCGAAGACCCTCTTGATGAAACGGCAGCTTCCCCCAACCCCTCCCTACGCCAGGGTCCCTCAGCACCTCCACCCCGAATCAGAACACACCAGGGGAAGGGTAGACGGAAGCGGCGCATGCGCACCTGTGGAAGACACCGGCGTCGATGGCGGCGCGCAGCACCCAGCCGATGAGCGGCACCCCCGCCAGCAGCTTGATGTTCTTCAGCGGGATCCCCTTGCTGCCGCCCCGCGCCAGCACCAGCGCGGCCAGATGGGGCTGCGCCCGCCCCTCGCCTGCATCCATGCCCGTGTCTCTGTCCCTGTCCTGCTCCGCTCCTCTCCCGCCGCGCCCTGCCACGCACGCGGACCGTTCCCCCAGGGCTTGCCGGGAAATGTAGTCCTGCGCTGCCGCGCATGCGTGTGCGCAGAGCGGCGGAAGGAGGCCGAGGGGACAGCGAAGGAGGTGCCATTTGGGGGACTCCGGGGAGTGGGGTGGGGAAATTACCCGCCTTTTAGGGAGGAGAGGGTGCTCTTCTGGCACAAGGTGGCCCACAAAGCCCAGTCTTCGTGGGTCCTTGGACCGTCCAACGCACCTAGGGAATCTCATTAATGCATGTAAATATCTCAAAGGGTGCTAAGAGGGTGGTGCCGGACTCTTTCTAGTGACAGGACGGGGAGCACTGGCCATAAACTAAACACAAGAGGCTCAGCATGAGAAAGAACTTCTATACACTGAGGGTGGCAGAGCCCTAGAACAGCTGCCCAGAGAGAGAGCGTGGAGTCTCCCTCTGTGGAGACAATTCCAACCCTACGTGGACACGCTCCTGTGTCACCTGCTCCGGGGGGCCCTGCCTGGGCAGGGGGTTGGACAGGGTGATCTCTAGAGGTCACTGTGACGATTCTGTAGTTCTGCAGCTCCCTGTGGCCGTTAGCAGGACGTGGCTGCCATCCTGTGGGCACACAGGACATGGCTCTAAGGGAGATAGGCTCATCCGCGGAGCCCATACCCCCGCGAGTGAGTGCGCTGCCCAAGCCCAGGCACCGCACCAAACAGTTCCGGGTTTTCTTCTGTCCCTAAATATAAGCGGTTTCTCCGGCGTCATTCCCTTCCCTCTTGAGCAGCCCCGGCAGAGGGCAGAGTACCCACACGGAGCCTCGTGGTGGGAAGGGGAGCTGGAATGCGCTCCTTGCTTCTTTCCAGTTCCTAAAAGTGTATTGAAATATGAAAACACACGGTGTTTGTATTCCAACTGTCTTACAGAAACCGAATGGGAAAAATAAAGTAATCCACTGCTGACATAAGGCTGCACGGAAATTTGGAGTTTAATATCGTTTAGAAAGTGAAAAGTAGAGGCTGTTGAAGTCACAAAGTCACTCCTGGAGACTCAGAATCTCAGTCTTGTGTCACATCATAGTGAAAACCTATCACATACGGGTCAATGATGTCCTACGGTTATTCAAGATGTCTTGTGGAACAGAAGGACCTTATCTATCACTGTCAAAACATTCCCATTTATATTCCTCAGTAGACAGGCATTTAAGAAGAATATTCATACTGGGGGGTTGTTTGTTCTTTCTGAAGTGTTCCAAGATTCTCAGCAGAGATAGAGACTGCTGCCCTTCTATGCTGCAGATCAAGGCAGCACCTTTCAGGCCTCTATTTTTTAATATGATGAAATTAGTAGCTGTAAGGTTCTGAGGAGTGTGATTCCTGCAGGTCACTTTCCATGTGCTTTTTTTAATCTATTTTATTTTTTTTAACTCTAGAACTGTAAGCCTTTGCCACATCCAGACTCCCCCACATTTAGCCCTATGCTTCTGTCAGTTTTCTGTGCCCACAACAGACCAAGTTGGAAAGACCCTCCAAGATTATTGAGTCCAAACTTTGACTGAGCACTACCACATCAATGAGACCATGGCACTAAGTACCATATCCAGTGGTTTCTTGACCCCGCCACCTGCCTGGACAGCCCATTCTTGACCACAGTGAGGAAATTAAAACCACCTGTAATTTGGTTCACCACACTGTGAAATTTTTATGATGTATTAATAGTAATACTTTTGCTACATAATACAAAATATTATTGCTAGACAGTATAGCAATATCCCAAGCAGGGAGCTGAGTCTGTGTTCAACTTTTATTTACAGAGAAAATAAATGACATTAGGACATCTGCCACACATCATAGATACCATACTAGATGGGGTTCAGCTAGTAAGAATATTTTTACATGTCTGTGAATGATTAAAACTGATTTTTTTTTTTTCTCTTCGTATCAAAAACAAATCTTTCACTCACAGGGCTGAAACAGTCCTCAAACAAGCATTTTAAATACTTCTGTCCTTTTTCATAGACATGTATGTTACCCAGTCCTGAAGACTTTCAGTGATGTTAGTTGGATAACCTGTCCAGGGAATATAGAGATTTGTATGATAGCAAAGATTTTCCTTATGTTTATTAAATCTTCTTTTCTGCAACATCAGTCCATTCATTCCTGTCTTATCGAAAACAAATCTGGAGATTAGATTCAGCAGGCATGTGCCTATTTGAGAACAGGCACCATCTCAGCTTGGACTTTTCCTTTTCAGGATCAGACCTGCGAGTTCATTCTTCTGGTTCAGCTCTTCCAGACTTCCCATCATCACCATCATTCTCCTCTGGGCTGCTTATCATGTAGTGCTCAGAATTAAACAGGATACTGCAAGGGAATGAAGCAGAAGGATTACTGCTTCACATACCTCATTTATACACCTCTATAATTTACCTTTTGCACAACATTGACATAATTCAGCCAGTGGCTTGCTTTGACCTGCAGTTTTTTTCTTCAAGAGCTGGGGCATAGCCAGATACTTCCAGCCCTTTGCCTTTGCCTCTGGCTGTGTGTGCCCCAAGGAAGTTTCTTGCAGTTATTCTTACAGCAAACAGAGCTGTGCCCACGTTAAAATAATATCATGAAAACCACATTTCTGTAGTGTATTTATGTGAAAGGTATTGAGAGTTTCATATTGAGCTTATGATATAGGGCATCTACTCTGTCTCCTCTTAGCCACAGGTCTGGGTTTGTTGGTTGAAATTATATTGATTTGATGCAGTCTCTTTAAATTTTTATTGACTGCTATTAACTGCTTTATTTTATGTGCTCACTAAAACTTTTTAATTATTTATTCCAGCTTTTATTTTTTTTTCCCCAGGATCTAGTGTTTGACTAATGATTCAAATGCATCTTTATCAATATTTTAGTTCAGATCAAGGGTTCATTTCTGAACTGAGTCTCCAGCTACCTAACCTGTTGCTGTGTGGCACTGCTTGCCAAAGCAGACAGAGGGGATAGTCCCCAGGCCCCTTCTCCCTGTTTTTAACACAGGGATCGTTTTATGCTTTCTGGTTTCAGTAACTGTGCTTGGTTCAGAGGGTTCATCAGCCGCCTGCTCCGGTATCCAAGGATGAAACTCAGCTCTGAGCACATGTTACTCACTGAAGTACATCCTAATTCTTTTCTGTGTTTGTACTGACGTCTTGCTTCTGGAGGGACTGGATGGGTCACGGCACTCAGGGAGATAAGAACTTTTGCTATTCTGATAATAGAGAACTGGAGAACAGAACAAAGAATATAATGCTTTGCACATCTTTGGAGATGTACCCTGGTTTAGGGCATCATGAAAGTGGCCTGTATGCACAGGTTTCCCAGTGTGGAGGATGGGGTTTCAGCTCCTCCATCACCACCAGCTAGGGCAGCACTAATTCCCACATCCCATGGTGTGGACAAGGTCTTGGAACTGCACAGGTTCCCTTCCCCTCACTAATATCCCCATCCTGTCATTCCCAACTGTCCCTAAGCAAGAAGAGCCAAACTGGATCATATCAAGGAAATGCTGATATAGAAGTAAAATCAGTGGGAATAAATCTATTTTTAAAATGTGTTCCATGCCATATGACTCCATTGGGAATAGTAAAATCTCTGCATTTCCTTTCTGGCCACCAGTCAGTTTCTATAAACTATCATATTATTGTTTTTCTGAAGAAAGAAGTTCAATCATTCATGTCCATGTGTAAGAGCAAATGGACAAACACAGAGGTGTTCAGTAAGTGTGTGCTGAGCTGTTAATGCTCAGAGAGCATTAACTACCAGGGAGCACATCATGGAACTTAGCTTATTAATTAGGGAAATTTTCTGCAGTGTGGAGCTGCTGTTAACATGTATCAGGCATGGCTGGACAAGAAACCTCTCAGTAATGATGGCTGGGGTCTGCTTTCACACCAATACCCTCTGACCTGCCTGGCATGGGATTAGCCCTGCCTTTCCAAATTGCCAGTCTGAAGATCAGCTCTGCCCTTTCTGTCTGCTACACTGTGTTGTGAAAAGGTACGACAAGCAATTCTCACACTGGAACCTTGTGGAGCGTTGATCAAAGCCAAATGCATTAAAAAAGTAATGGCCAAAGTACTGTTGGCCCAGCTGGGTCTGGGATTTAATTTTGTGTGCGTGGAGTCTAATTCGGGCTCTGTAAATAGCAGTGCAGGTGGGCCCAGCTGCAGGGTCCTATATTTTTCTAGGACATACCTAATTTAATAAATACTATGGAAACAGGTAAGAAAGGCTCAATGGTTGCATGTAGTGGGGAGTTCTGGGATACACTTTCCGGGTGAACTGGGATATGCTCTTTCTAGGCCTCTCCGCAGCAACAGAAAGTTCAGAATTCCAAATCTCCTTTCCTGAACCATGGATACCTCCAGTGAAATCCCTGCAATTATGCTAAAGTCAAGCCACTGTACAGGAAACAGGGAATAGGCCTAGTAAAATCTAGCAAAGTACGCATTCCTGCTATTGGAAGCCTTGTGCAGATCTTGGGCTAATACAGCTTGTCCATACATGAGAGTTAGATGAATAAATGTTTTCATGTTTATGAAAAAGGTCAAGGAAGTGTACAAGGGTCTGAAATTTCTTAAAAGAAGGCAGGAAGGAATATGTTTGCTCAGAGTTTACGCTTGACCTGGTGTATTTCTTGGACTTTCTGCAGAAATGAAATGAAGCTAACTACTTTTCTGCAGCAGATTGAAATGCATGGTGTTTAATTTGGTGCCTGCTTGATGGACAGTTTCTTTTGGCAATCTCATGGACACATAAGAGATCAGAACTGAAATATGAATATTTAAGAGTAATTTTAAACTGATGAAGTATTATTAGTAGTATTAGTATTAGTATTAGTATTAGTATTGTTATTACCAAGACTATAGCACTATTTGACAAATAGTGTAGACATTGCCTGTCTGGATATAAAATAATTATTAATTTTTGCAGTAACAACACTGGTTTATTTTTACTAGAAAAGGATTCAAACACCTTGGTAAATCAAGTCAATGTTGCAGACATTTACACATACACATAATTTTTGATACCATGACTTAGATTCATCCTGCATAAATCCAGGTGTCCAAATGAGCAGTGAACTGGAAGCCTGAATACCTCAAGTTCTTTGTACAGCCAAGTTTACAGCTCAAATATCCTTCAGAATGTTCTGTAGAGAACATTTGAAAGCAGCTTATCTTTGGATTGCAGTCAGAGAGGGGACATCAACAGCTTTCTCCAGCTGGAAAATGAATTTTAACAGTGCTAGGTATCCACAGATACTCAGCTTTTTTAGATGCCAGGTTAGTTTGTCCTGATTACATGGACATGGTTAAGCTTTTAGCCAGATCTGCAAGCAGAAAAAGTTTTCCCCTGAATTCAGACTTACAGATACCTTTGTTACCTTGATTTTTTTAAAAAAAAGTTATTTAGCAGTGTGATTTAATCTTGATCCTCCCTAAAATCTTCAAAAATTCTGTCCTACTTAAGGGTCTTAGTACAGGACTGATGCTTTCTTTCTGTAGTTAAAGGCTTTTCACTCCTTTTATTCCAGTTTGTATGTATCTTCTTACAGTGTTGGGGAATGTCATGGTTCAGCATTTTGTGGGTGTTTTTTCTTTTTTCTTTCTATCATTTTTTTTCTTTATCACATGTATGAACAAATATTTTTTTTTCTAGGCCACTGTTCTTATAGCTTTTCTCCATTAACCAGCATAAGGGATTCTAAATGAACCCCAACCAAAAATATGAGATAGTTGTTAACATCTGGTAAAGCAAAAGACCAAAATCCTGCCTGGTTTTCCTTCTTATAGTGAAACTGTGCGGAACTGTTGAGGGAAATGGAGCTCTTCATGTAGAAACTGAGAGGGAAACTGATATTTATTGTAAAAGAGTAAAAGATCTCCACAAGAAAAAAAATCTTTGTCATGTCAATGGCTTATTTAAGACAAGCTACAAGAATGAGTTACGTTATGGCATATTTGGTTAGAAATATGCTGTTAGAAATGCTAAGGGTCAAGACATCAAGGGACATGGAAATATTAAAAAAAAAGGAAAATTCAATGTAACAAAATCTTAGAGAAAGAGAACTTTTAACCTATTTATAAAATCTCTGTGTAAGTTGATATTATGTGCTAACATTCCCTCAAATATTTCACTCACAGCTGCAACCCCCCATGCATGTCTCCCCACCAAGGATCACTTGTGTGCAACACAGATAGCAAAGGACACTGTCATGTGCTCATCATTTCTCTGATGTTATTCTCGATTGACAACAATTAGGATTTTGATGGGTCCTTGATAATCTTTAGGAGTCAGTGTTATAGGGCAGTCTGTTGTTTTGGGTTCCTGCTTACTTCAGCCTCCATAAAACTTTGGAAAAATTGCTGATTTTGCCCATTTTAACTTGTTTGCTTGAAATTTATATCTGTTTTTCCAGCAGGCCAGTGGGGGAACAAAAGGCTGCAGCCTTGTTGCCATCCTGTTGTGAGGATTCTGGAACATCTGCTTTGAAGCCATCTTGTCTTGTGGGCTTCAGTGCAGGCCTTTTGAGCTTGCCCTAAACATCACATGACTCAATTTTACTGCTGAGAACAATGTTCTGGGAACAGTGTCAAGGGAACTGTGTTCTTCATTACCAGTACAGGCTATTTTTTTACCCCTTATTATGCTTTCTCATCTGCTGCTTTCATGTACATGTGTTTCCATTCATCCTGTGTTCCTAACACTCTTAATACATTTCTTCTTACAAATCTCTGCCACTTTAGCAGCCAGCTAACTCATTTTATCTGTGCACTGGATCATGAAACCATCTGACTGCATAAACATCCTCAATCTGCTGTAGCAGTTTGCCCACAATATATGTCAAAACTATTTATGAAATGCATGTTTATTTTACACATTAACAAATTCTTTCACTCGTAGCACAGGAATGTGTATATAGTGCCTCCTTTCTGCTGGACACTGAACATCCCTGGTGCTGCTAATGGTTTTGCTCTGCCAAGTGCAAAGCTTTGTGTGTTGCTTCTCAGGAGGAGAGAGAGGCACAACTTGAAATTGTGGCCTAACCACAACAGAGCTTTATTTCTGCATAGTCTAGAGCAATTTATACCTCTGTCAGTCTAAAGCAGTAGGTTTAATTTATAGATTCACACAGCTCATAGTCTGCTATGCCTTCTGAAACTCCTGCTGTAGCACAGCCTGGTGTAACTCTAACTCAGAATTAGCAACCCAAAGGTGTGTTCACATGTCATTTTGGCAGCTGGTGGGACCAGTACCATCTAGTGTCCATATTACTATAGCAGCATGAACACCATGTGGCACAGCAACAAGTAATAATCAACTGAGACAATCATCATCAGAGGTGCAATTAATTACCCTTCTTACTAGAACAGTGATGTCAAAATGTGTCCACAGACAACTCAGAAAAATCACTATTTTTACTGTATATAGATTTCCAGAATGTTATCTAAGATTGTTGCACAAGGAATAGTTTCTGCTGTTGCCACTATGTTACAACTGCTTGCAGTTTCTAATTACTATATTTTTTGCTTCTTTTATGGCTACATTGAGTCAGAATTCCTGTTCTTACATGTCTAGAGCAGCGGTGGTTTCCCTTTAAGTGAGATGAATCCCTTGTGCACTCATGTTACTCCCTTTCAAAGTAAACACCCTCCCTGTTTCTAGACCTCAAGATGGATGGGAAACAAGTAAGTGCAGAGTTGTTTTTTGGCCCAGTTCCTGTTTCCTGTCTCATGGATGGCTGTGACCCACAGAGCAGGCCCGGGATGGAATCACGTGCCCAAGCCAAGCAGGAATTTGCAGGGTTGGATAAATAATCCTCTTCTATTTTCTCTAGAAGCATGTGAATTGCAGAAGGCTGTCCAAAAGATCAGGCAGCAATCAGGAGCTCCTGATCCCACCTTTGTAATTCTGTTGGGAAATCCACTTTCCATTCCCTATGGCTTGTGCCATGGGCAGTAGAGGCAGAGAGTTCCCAGAGCTCACAGGCCTGGCTATCTTCAGAATAATAATATCTCAGATATTTTTTGTTGCATTCGCTTAGGCTCATTTGCCTCAATGCAGCTGCTGAGAGCATTGCAGAGCTCAGGTCTACATGTATAAACTTCTTTTGTCACTACCATGGAAAGGTTTGGAAGAAGATTTTCTCACACAGTCCAACTCAGCAGCACTCATTTTGGACTACCCAGACACCACATTTCACTTGAAATTGCTGCTGGGAAAGCAAATATGTATTTGTAGAGGCCATAAGACATCTGTTGGAGTCTGAGATACAGAGTGTATGCCCTTGTCTCTGATTCCTGGCTCTCAGATCCAAGAGAACACTGAATTTCATATAACATGAAATTTATAAGCATGTTTTCATGGTGATACATCAAAACAATTGTTGAAGTGAGATAGAAAAGATAAAAGCGTGAGTGTGTAGATTAGAAAGTTTTCTTAAGTCACTAGGTAAAAAAGTTTAGAGTTTAAGCTAGTTTAGAAAGCAGAAGACAAGATGGAGGATTTAGAATGTTGTCTCTTCCTTCTTTCTTCTTCATTTTCTTCTTCTAGAGGTTTTTGGGTAATAGTAGGTGATTGGATAGAAAATGCTGCAGTGCAGCACACAGGTGTTGGGTCACTGGGTCATTAAGAAAAATAATATACGTGTCTATTGTTAATTGGATAAGAACAAGTATAAAAATAAAAAAGCTGCACAGTGTGGGGCCATTTTGTGCCATCAGAGCCAAAATGTGCCAGGTTGTAGTGAATTAAACTTGTGCAGAAAGTCTGGAGAGACTTGCCAAGTTTTGTGATAACATCCTAATAAACATGAGAAACAAGATCCTAACAAGCTTTAAAGTTTTCTCTAAAAAAGACCTGACCCGGAAAACTGAGATAAACGGAAATCCCTGTGAGGGAGTGGAGTATCCTGAAGGAGCCCAGCTCAAAGGAGACTGGGAAATCCACATGTGAGAAAAAATACAGCAAGAATCAAGAGAGGGAAAAAACAGATTAAAAAGTTACAACATCTGTGATAAATTCTTATTTTTCATTAAATTTACCCTACCCAAAAGTAGTACACAAAAAATTGTGGAGTAAGTAACTGGATTAATATTTTACTGAAGACACTGAATATTCAAAATATCTGTACTATAAAATGATTTTATAGTTGGTTTAGGTTTTAAGCAGTTTCAGTCATGCAATTTTTATTTATTTCACTCTGATTTGTGGTGATCAGCTTCAATCATGGAATTTTGATTAAAGTGCCTCCTGAGGGGAAACAGGGGGCTGAGGTGACCATTCAGGCCAAAAGATGACTAAAATGACATTGAGTAACTCATGTACCCTGGACTTTTTCCATGCTACATCTTGCAAAAGAGTGGGACACAAAAAGCTCTACATTTTAGTGACAGACATTATCTAGTCATTTGATCAACTTCCATATTATGATACTCTTATCCTTGCCTTTGCAAGTTTTTTGGCTTTTTTCAAAATGAAACCAGTCCAGGAAATTTTGCTAATGGGGGATTCAAATCTCAATGTGTACTACTATGTAACCTCAAATCATACTCTAAACCGAAATCAGACATCACACCTCTGCCTTGTCTCTAAGGACTCCTGGAAAACTTCAGTAACTATTGACAGTACGGCACTTGCTAAGACCTGTACTGTGAATGGTACCAATTAGATCTCTTACCTGTTAGAGTGTTTGAAACGCATTACATCTCCTTTAGCCTTCACCAACTGCGCAAACTACCTAAAGTATCTTCGACGTGGAAATATTTTTCTTAAGCTGGTTTAATTGTACTGAGGCAGAAAGTGCATGTAGCTTCAAGGGAATGCTGTTCTGGAGCCAGAGCTCCTTGTGGCACTGACCACAGCCACAATGAACACAAGCACCCAACCATTCCATCAATTATTTTTGTCTCCTGGTTAAGTTTCAGGCTGATTTGTCTCCTGTGTATGTTCTCATTTCCCCATATTAAGTATTCCACAAGCTTCAACCAATAACTTTCTGTCTTTATTGATGTATTTCTTAGAGCTCAGGGGGAATAACACCTGTTGGTCTGAAAACAAGAGATTTTAGTGGAGAGAAGGAGCTTCCTCCTGTGTCACCCTTCTTACAGCTCCATAAGTAGATGGAAGATGCCTGGATGCTGGTACGCCTTGTTCAGGTACCAGAGTTGAATGCTTCAAACTGAGAGTGAAAAGGAGTTTTTTTCAAAATTGTAGTGGCACTTTTACTGGTGATACCTGATACCAAAACACTGAATGGTTTGATAAGAGAACTATTCTACCCTTGTGTCGTGATTTTAAACCAATAACTAAGAAAATTACTTATTTCTTACTGTGAGATATGGATTAGAACAAGAGCAAAACAGGCATAAAACTTAAAAGGAATAAAGAAAGTTTATTGACAAACTACAATAATAAGAACACCAGAATAAACTTTCAGAAAACCCTTTTCATCCCCTATCTACCCACTATTCCCTTGTTCACACGACAACAGAGACAAAAACTTTGGAACTTTTTAAAAAAGTCCCAATTCTTGCTACAGCCTTTTCACCAGTCTTTGTAGAGAAACAGAAGTTTCTTCCTGTTAATTTATGGAGTTTCTCACAAGAAAACTATTTTTGTTATAGTTTTCCATTGCCCTAATGTTAGCTGCCCAGAGCTGCTGTTATCAGAGCCCACTCCTCCCATTTTCACATCACTCTGAGGTGTGTATGGGCCATAAGTTTAGGGACAGCATTTATAAGGATGAGTATTCAAAGGCAAAAAAGTCTTCTTCATCTGCTTCTGTGAGCTTCACTAGACAACAGTTTTCTCATTGCCTCTCAAGGCTTCGAATCTCCCAGCACTTCACTATACCATAATTACTCTACTTTTTACTCAAATTTACACTTTGAACACTTTATTCCTTCCTACATACTTTATCATGAATTAAAGGAGTTCTTTTCAGGACTTCATTGTCCATCTCCATAGTTTTAACAGAAAGATATTTCAGCTTAATTAAAGCATCTTCTTAATTCTCTACCTTTTCTGAAGCTACTTTTCTTTCCTGTCACTGGTAGTTTATAAAGTCTCTTTTCATGTTGATCACGTTTTTTTTTTTCTCTCTGGATAAAAGATTAATCCAAAAGTCTCATCTGGGTAATGAAAGAGTTAAAATCTTGCCCAGGCTGTTGTAGGTAGTTCTGTGGCCTCGGCTGGTGCAGGAACTGGAGCCGTCTGCGATGGAAAGTTCTTCATGGCTGCTCTGGAGAGTGCAGTCGCCGTCCCAGCCCGCTGCAGGTCCAGAGCCTCTCTCCTTCTTCACTCAGCAGTTTCTAGTGAATTTAGTTACAGCAAAAACCTGCAGCCGAGCCATGGATCAGCTCAGCCCAGCCCAGCCAGAGCCCGGGGAAAACCTTCCGCAGGGCCCGCATCTCCCAGCCGGGAGACATGGCAGGCCCAGCCCAGTCCCTGCCCGGCCGCATGGCCTGGGCTGGGAACAGGAGGCCTGGAGCTCCACCACCCTTCACAGCCAGGAAACAAAGAGCCCCCAAGTACCCTGACTTTACGTCTTAAGGTAGGGTTCACAAGCTGATCTCACCTTTCAATGGCCAAAACTGCTGTCAATTCTCAGCAATGACTGATAATTGGTCAGGAGAAAAGACTCTAGTCAGTCCCCAGCAACTTCAACTTCCTTAAAGGTAAAGTAACTCCATGACACCTTGTTAATTTTCTTGGTGAAAGCTGAAATGCATATTTGCAGGAGAGAAAGCTTTCTAAACAAGTATCTTGGGTTTTACTGTTCAAATTGTGTCCAGAAACTGTGCTAAATTTTCCACTAGAAAATAGCATTTCAGCTTATTTATCAGGATCCCACTTTATTTAGCTCCCCAGATATAATAAAATGTTTAATACATTGAATAACTGCATCTCTCCATATATTCCCCATCTTCTATTACTTCAATTATATCTCTCTTTTTAGGTCTGGAAGTTTCCTCAGGAGTTCAAGAATCTGCATCTCCTCCCAACTTCAGTAGGAACACTGTTAGCACTGCTCCTTAAAAAGACAAGTTAAAATTTTCAAAATATGGAGCCTCGGATTTTGCATTTTGACAATGTTGAAACAAATGTCATAGGAAGAAGAAAAATAATTTTTTCACACATAAGAGTTTTCACAATGTTATCATAATTGTCATCTCTAGAAATACAAGGTACTATGGACCCTGAAAACATCAGAAAAATATTATTTTGCAGTTTCTTCCTCGGTGTTTGCTTCTAAAAAGAGTTAGGAAATAAAAGAGGGAGAAAAAAGTAGAAATAAGAAAAAAATACTGTATTTTTGTAATAAAAAGTAAATACATAACAGAAATATTTCAAATTTATTTTTTATAATGAGCAAGACAGAATAGCAAAAGCTTTTCAAAATACAATTCCAACCAATTCTGCTAGTTGTGGTTTTCCTATCAACTAGCATTGAACCAGTTTAAATAAACACTATCTACCTGGGCTGAGTGGTGATTCAGACAGATATCCAGTTCAGATGAAGCCGTCTACAAAGTGTCTGCTCAATAAAGGTAAGAAGGATGTGCAGCTGTATTTTCCCTGAAAGTCACAAATATTCCAAGAGATACCCTCTAAAGCATCTCTCTTTTCCCCTCATTTTTTCTCACGGTTTCTTTCCCAGTTCTGTGGAACAACATGAATCACAATAGCATTTGCTACTTTTTTCCAAAAACATAGTATTGCCATAGCAACAGATAAAGTGAGTTTGTTGTGCTTTTTTAAGTCTACAAAAAGAGTGCATATGCACATCAGCTCCTGTGGTCACCCTGCAATGTATGAAATGAGTATTGGACATATGAATTCGTATTTCCATCTAGAATTTTCTGAAGAGGGAAATGGGAGTTTGATCTCCTGAAGATATCATTTAATCTGTTCAGGCACAAGAAGTCATATTTGTATGATTCTTACCACTAGTTGGTGTTGCCTTATGGTTCAAATTTAAACCCAGTTATGTTCAACTGCTCTCAGACATCTCACAACTGCCATCTTGCAGTTGCAAGTTGGCTCACAGAATCTGTCTCATTGTAGATTAAACCCTGAAATTTGAAGCAACTGCTGGATGAACAACTGATGATGCATCTACAGGCCAGATTTGGGTTTGGATTGTACAGATGGGGTTAATTTTTAATTACAGCTAGAGTGACAGTGCTTAACCCATTACAGGCAGCAGTGCACATAGACCAGCGGGGTCTTCCTGAGATAAATGGGAGGAGGGAAGAATCAGTTCATCAGAATAGCTGAGTGCAGTCCATTTACATACTAATTCACAAAGTGAAGATTTGGCTCGGGCGGTTTTGGTCGTATTATTTTGATGGTGCCAGCATTTCATATGCAAAAATGCAAAAGAAGTCATTGGGCCACTTGAAATGCAATGGTGCTGCTCTTGACTGCTACAGGGACAAGGTGTAAAACAAAGAGTGAACAATGATGCATGTCTGTTTAATTCCCTTTTACATTTCTCCTTTTGCTTTATTACAGCAAATTTGATGTAAATATCCCTGAAGTCATATTAATAAATCTTACGCTGTCTGCCAAGAGTCTGCCTGGAAGCATTGTGCACTTCAGGGAGGTGTTTTGCTACTACTTTTCCACAGGAACTTCTGTTTTCACCACAAATGCTGTTCAATTTCCCATAATTTCTGTACCAGATGGTATTGTGGTTGTCTTGGACCTGGACCAATTGTGTTGTAAGAATTTATCCATTTTTTTCCTTACTTATATGAACTTCCTAACCGTGCTGTCAGACTGGTGTCAGAGGCCCGTGATGAAGTACTACAGAAGTACCTTAGATATAACCTACCCAGTAGCTTCAGAAAGTGTTTTTGGCAAATCTGTGGCTGCAACATTCCTTGTGACATAAAGTTTCCGCAGTATGCTGATTACTGGATAATTTAGGAAGTTTTAATTTGTTTTCAAATCTGTTTTCTGCTAAGACCCTACCTTCCACTGCTGGGAAGTGCTTCCAATGCTGGGATGCATCCTGATATAAAGTATATAATTAATTTCAGTATTATTATTATTATTATTATTAATAATAATAATAATGTAATTATCATATATAAGTAATTTTTACTTAATCTCAATCTTTTGATTAATTTTTATTCCCAATTTTACTCCACGTATGTTGAGAGTTAGGTGTCCTTTTTTTTTTTGTTTTGTCCTTCTGGCCTGCCCGGGGAATTTTTACCCATTATGTGCTGGGACAACCTAACTACTGGTACTTAGGGGTGCTCACAA